>NW_019029071.1:0-32500 GCF_002105155.1 Lobosporangium transversale | reverse complement strand
AGAGAGAGCGAGAGAGATAGATAGAGGGGAGGATTGAAGATACGATCGTCGTTGATTGCTGCTTGTTTACACTGTGAGAGCAGCAGCAGCAGCAGCAGCAAGGGGTTTGACGAAGAGAGGGGGTGGCGATGACATGCATTTTTATCTTTTTTTACTTTGCTTTGAAAGGATAAGAGGGTAAAAAAAAAGGAGAGAAAACTGAGTTCTTTGCGCGATTTACTATTAACGTTATTATCGTAACCATCATTTATGATCTCTGATTTCGTTCCTTTCTCTCTCTCTCTCTTCTGTATCTGTATCTGTATCTGTATCTGTATCTGTATCTGTGTCTGTATCTGTATCTGTATCTGTATCTATATCCGTATCCGTATCCGTATCTCTATCTCTATTTTTTTTTACTTTTTTTTTTTTTTTTGAACTTTCATCTGTTACTGGTTTATCTGTTATCATATCTCTCAAGGATCTAAACATGTGTGCAATTGAATGGGCACAAGCGCATCGGCCAATCCACTCTGTCTTACATTGGGAGCGAAATGTAATAGAATAATTTGATTTTAGTTTGCTGTGATGAATGTAAAAGCAAACTTACTCAAAAAAGAATAAAATGCTAATTAAAATAAAATAAAAGAAAAAAGAAAAAGAGCGCACTGACACTGGCTTTGACACTGGCACTGACGCTTGACGCGTGGGTAAAGGTGGAGGAGGAGAAGAAGGAGTATGGAATGAATCGATTGATAGACGAGTTTTTATTTTTTTTATTTTTTATTTTTTATTTTTATTTTTTTTGGACTTTTCTTTTTTTCATAAAAGACTAAAAGACTAAAAGACAAGACTGTTTGCTATTATCCTCTAATAATAATAATAAAAAATAAAAAATAAAAAAAAAAAAAAAAAAAAAAAAAACTAACAAATGAATCATTGTCATTGTCGATGATGGAAGAGGTATTTATTTTAATGGCATGCATGCATGCGACCTGGGTTTGTTTATTTATTCTTTTTTTTTTTTTTTTTTTTTTTTTTTTCCTTGCTTGTCTGTTTAGTTGCGCTTTTTTGAACATTTTCCTTGCAACGCAGTGTTTATTCTTCTTTTGATTCGGCAACCAGCAAGAAGAGGTAGAGTACCAAAACAGAGATATATATTTATACAAGCTCATCCTGAATGGCCGCTCTGTACATGTAGGTTCCCTATTCTTATCCTTTTCTCTCTGACTCTGGACCGAAAGAGCTACTTTGGATTTTAAAATAATAATAATATTAATAAAAGATATTTGTATATTGCTTGCATACTATCCCCGTATCTACGGTTTATTTGTGTGTAGTCAACATAACATGTCGCGTCATAAGCACAACTATTTTGGAACTAACCTACCTACAATGTATATATATTTATAATACCATCATGTCGAATAAGCATGTAGGTCTGCCGATCGTTTTTCTTTTCTTTTGTTTTTTGAACTTGAAGGGAAATAAACAACTTTTCTCTCCTTGGAGAGTTACGAATGATCCAATACATTATTCACGAATGTTGTGGAGGAAAACACAATCTATTTTCTTTGCCTTTCCTCTCCCACTTTTTTTTTTTCTCACATTCTTTTTTTTTTTTCTCACATTCTTTTTTTTTCTGGCTTGCTTGTCTAAATCAAACAAGGTGCCGGACTAATAGAAAGAGCTACCTACTGCACGCCTGTTCGAACATTTCAAACGACGTGCATATATTTTCCCTAATCCTCTCCCTCTTCCCTCCATTCCGACCTCTGTTCTCTAAGCAGCTCTTGAGGAACCCATAACAAACAAACAAACAAACAAACAAACAAGCAAACAAACAGGCAAAAAAAAAAAAAAAAAAAAAAAAGAAACATAAACATAAACATAAACAAACAAATAAATATATATTCATAGGCTGCATAGACATATAAATATATAGACTTACAGTCTTACAGACAAATGTACAGATACAAACAATATGTAACAACAGTTAAACGGAACTGCAAGGAGACAGGTTTAGGAACGACTGAAATGACTGAAATGACTGAACTGAGAAAGTCAAAGAAAGGAATCGAGTCGAGACATCGATTTTTTTTAAAAAAAAAAAAAAAAATACGCGATCCTAACCCAATCATCGGCCGCAGCTGGAGGTGTCTGTTAGCTGAGATTAAAATTACTCTTTGCAGATCAATTGTGGGGAGCTGCAGGGCTTATTGTTTTTTTTTTTTTTTTTTTTTTTGGTAACAAGAACAGACAAAGAGAAGGAAAAAGAAAATGACAAGAATGAAGCAGTGAAGGACATAAAACAAATATATATATATATTATAAATACACACAACATGTAGTGAAGGAAAAAGGTAAACTTGACGAGGTACCGACAAAAGAGTACTTTATCTCCCGTACATGTATCCTTTGTCCATGTTCATGTCCACTTGACATGTCATTTTCTGAAAGAGTCATTCGTCAAGTACTTGTACATTTTTATTCATCCCCATTCTCTCTTCATTAGACTAGTGTAAAAACTGCATTGTTTGTTTGCGCTGCCTTTGTCTTGTCTTGCCTAGCTCTGCCATTGCTTCGCATTCTCTCTCTCTCTCTCTCTCTCTCTGTATGTGTGTGCTGTGTGTGTGTACTGTATTTTTTTTGTTTCTAGTCTCCGACAAGCCTCATTACAATTGTGTTCCCTGTGTTCCCCCTTTCTTGTCCCTTTTCTCTCCCTCCCCCCTTTTCAACATCTTTCCCAATGTGGTGGCGCAATCAGCCGAGAATAACACAAGGTCAAGCAACAACTTTGCAAAATAAAACATAATCATGCCTATAATATATTACTATACTCACTCGTGAAAAAAGTGGAAAAAGTGAAAAAGTGAGTGAGAGGGGGAGTCGAAACAAATAACAAGTAATAAAAAAAAAAAAAAAAAAAAAAAAAAAGGCGCACTGTTCACCTAGCACGACTGCGAACATGACACGACATGGACATCATTGGATCATTGGATTTCAAATTTAAATTGCTCTTTATTTTTTTTTCTGCACGTCGTACAGCAGTAACAAGCAATTGAGCAACGTTCTTATTATTTTTTTTTTCTTGGCGGAATGGATGGGCTACGGGAACGTTGACTCGGGATAGGAGAGAGAATAGGCTAGAAGGAGGAGAAGGGCTAGGCGATACGAAAAGAGCTATTGGAAACATCACCATGGTTCTTTGTCCGGCATTCATCACATTACAGATTTGGCTATCTTTGGTACGTGTATATGAACCAGTAGACAAATGTTTAAAAGATAATAACAAAAGATATATAGGCACATGGGGTGTCCTCTACATAAACTGTCCTTTCCACGATGAAGATGGAAGGAAGGATAAAAAAAAAAAAAAAAAAAAAAAAGACATGGGACATTGGGACATTGGGACATGGCATCTAGACCTGTTTTAATTAAAGGAGATTGAATAGAAATTGGTTCCCCTTGTCGCGTAATATTGCTGGTTTATTAGCTTTTTTAGATTACAGAACAGACGCTATGACTTTTTTTTTTTTTTTTTTTTTTTCTCTATTGCAAATACCTTTCTATCCTCTCTTGTCATGCACATCCAAATAAGATACGGATTGATAACAAGGCAGTGCTACAAAAAGAAAGAAAGAAAGAAATAGGAGCTAGGCTATCAACTTCGGATTGGACTCGGTCCACTAATCAGCGCAGAAAATTGTGGCGTGTTTCCCAGTTGCGATAAAAAAAAGTGTTGTCGTTTCGCAGATAAGGATGTGAAGCACTAATGCAGAGTAGAATGCAATGAATGATAGCGAGCAAGAGAACAAGGAAATAATATTAATAATATTGATATATAATAATAAAGTAAAGAGAACCATGCTGTGCAGATTGCTCTTTTTTTCCAAACCTGAAAAAGGAACTTCGTGTTGATAGAGAGATAAAGTCACACCTTTCCCTTTCCCTTTCCCTTTCCTTTTCCTTTTCCTTTTCCTTATTGTTCCGCGGTGTGGACGAAGGCACAAAGGATACTGGAAAAAAGATGTATAATTTAACCATTGGGACATTACGCCTTATTCTTTCAATTCTTTCCATTCTTTCCATCTTTTTCTATTTGGTTTAATGAAATGGATAAAGATGATCCAAAAAAAAAAAAAAAAAAAAAAAAAATTGGGTGCACTGACCAACGTGAACAGACCTCCAAAGCCCAGTTTTGCCCAGTTGCACACTCCACTAGGTTTTTTTTATTTTTTATTTTTTATTTTTTATTTTTTATTTTTTTTTTTTATAATGCTCCTGTTATGCAGTAACCTATAACTTGCACTGGAATTGTTGAAGAAGAAGAGGAAGAAGAAGAAAAAAGAGAATCTTCCCGCCTCTGGTAATTCCTTGTTTCAATATTACGAAATCACGCACATTACGCCAAATCTTTTTTTTTTGTTATACATATTTCGAAGGATAATAAAAACAAAATCCATCTTGTTTGTATTTTTTATTCCACAAACACCAGAAAAGTAAAATGGAAATGGCAAGTTCGGCAAGTGTAGGTGTGTGTGTATGTGTGTTATATTTTTTGCACAATTAGAGTGACAAATTAGACATGCATGAAAATGAAGAAGGAAAAAAAAAAAAAAAAAAAAAAAAAAAAAAAACGCGTAAAAATTGGTGGCAAATTCTTAATGAAACAAGACATGTTTCTTCAAGATGAGGATGAAGATTGATTAAGCTCGATGAGATTCATTCGACTTTCTTTTAGCCATTACAAAGTGAAAGGCCATTGCTTGCTAACGGATCTTTTAACTATCAATGCTATTTATATATTTATTATTCCTCTCAAGATTGACTTCATTGAAGCTTGATAGTAAAACGCGTATACCAGAATCAGCTGCGGGGCTGGTGTCTCCTTCTGGAACACTGATATTCTCCACAAAAATTCAAAGGGACATTCCTTGTCTATGGTGGACCTTAATATCCCTTTTTTTTCATTTAATGCTTTCAGATTCTTCTGATTCAAGCCGAACAATCGAAAAAGAAAAAAAAAAAAAAAAAAAGTACAAAAGATGGTGAGGAGAAAAGGTAGAGAGAGGGGAAGAATAGAATAATATGGAGAAGGAAAGGCCCCTCTCCTTCTTACTGAACCAACTACACATGTATATACATCTGTCCCTTTTTATTGCCACCTTTTTCCTCATGTTCCTAACGCGTCGGATAAGAATAACATTTCCTTCTTTCTTCTCTTTCTTTTTCCTTTCCTTCATTCTCATCTATCTATATTTCTTTTTTTTTTTTTTTTTTTTTTTTTTTTCTCGGTTACATATCCTTCATGGCCTCATGATACTTGATTATTATTTTTTTTTTTTTTAAAAAAATTATTTAATTATTTGATATATTATAACCTTCTTGTTGGATAAGATAGTAACATCTTGCTTTAAAAGAAAAAGAAAAAAGAAAACGTAAACGAGCAAAAAAAAAAAAAAAAAAAAAAAAAATGGCGTTCGGGGGTTATAATCCAGGTAGATCCTCTGAACTTCCGTTCTCAAACCCGGTGAGATCCCGTGCGGGCAGTGTCTCCTCAATACACTCTAATCAAGGCGATAGCCACACATCTCAACAACACCGTGGCTCTAACCCATATCAAAACCACTATGGCTCTCGCCCCGGAACACCTCTTAGCCATGATGAAGGAGAAGGTCTTTATTTTGGAGCCAATAATAGTGCTGCAGCCAGTGTATCGGGCTACGATAGTTACGAGTCAGGACCCCCATCACCCATTTTACCACCAGGATCTCCCTATAGATCAACACCACCTTTTATCAATTCACAACAACATCAACGTAACGGAGGCGGCAATAGGAGTACGAGCGCTAGTAACTCGTATCGTAGAAGGACCGCTGGTGCGGGCTACGACTCTGGCATCTCAAGCTCGGTCCGGACTTACTATGACACTCGCTCTAGGGTCCATAGTAGTGCCTCAGAGACGTCTCTCAACATTGATACGAGCCTACTAGGTGGAGATGCAGATGAAGAAGATAATCCATATTCCCCAGGACTGGCCTCACTTAGTTCGAGTGCATCTGCTTCTCAAAGAGAGTGTTCCTCAGATGCTGGCAGTACAGGGGGTTTTTTCAGCCGCAAGGTCGGAAGAACATTCCGACCTGGATCTTATCGATCGAATGAAGATTATATGAGCGATGGCATGGATAGTGGTCCAGACAGTTGTGATGAGCGAAGGAAGATGAATACAAGGATAGCACTCCGTAAAGCCACAACAACAGGCAAAAAAGGAGGGGCGGGAGGTAAAGGAGGCCGTATTGGCGTCCGGGACATCTTCAACGATTGGGATTTATTGCTACCCTCTGCAGATCCTTATGAAGATATTGATAGCGATGACGATGGGTTGAACGAGCATGAAAAATGGAAGAGGAAGCAGCTCTCAAAGAAGGGCTGGGAAAGCTCAAGGGGACAGATGATCTTGATTGCGACCTTGACGGCAATCGCAACACTGGTACGCATCTGGAAGCTGGCTATCCCTCGCGCTGTTGTGTAAGTGATTTATGGTGTTATGGCCTTTATCTTTCTGCGCTTTTCACTTCATACTGCCTCTCACTCTCTCCATATTTGTAATATCAGCATAATGTGGAATGTTGACTTGGACAGATGGTATGGATGGGCGAAGAGGGGGGGGAGAAAAACAACTGTTACTCCTGTTGTCCCTAACAAAACAAACAAACAAAAAAAGCGCATTGGAATTATTAAAAATAGGAGCACAGGTGAAATTACATTCCAAATGAGTTTCTATCGCAACGCAGCTCACCCATCTGATTTGTTGATCGCATCATATTACATGTAATCTAGATCCGATGAGCAGTATTTTGGAGGATTTACAGTCGATTACCTTAAAGGTGAATTCTTCATGGATGTCCACCCACCCTTGGGAAAGTTACTCTACACTGCAGTCGCCTACTTGCTTCGATTTGACGGAAACTTTGATTTTGTGCCTGGAAAGTAAGCACCAGTCTTATACATTTGATGGCAATATCTTGGAATTTGAGAAATAACGCGACCCGATCAGCTACCAACCAACCTTTTTTTTTTTTTTTTTTTTTTTTTTTTGTATGTGGATGTGACATGTCAACAGTTTGTACAAGAACAATGTCCCTTATATCGGAATGCGAATGTTTGCAGCTGCTTGTGGAGCGGGGTTGATCCCTATTTCATATCTAACGATGAAGAGATCCGGCCATTCAACACAAGCGGCGATCATTTGCGCAATCTTTATTACCTTTGGTAAGGATTTTCTTTTTCTTTTTCTTTTTTCTTTTTTCCTTTTTATTTTTATTTTTATTTTTATTTTTATTTTATTTTTTTTTGACTCGCACGACTTTCTAAAAAAGAAAAATCGAATCGCATAAAATGCATAGAAAATGCCATGATTACGCAGAGTCGATTTATCCTGTTGGATGCACCCATGCTACTGTTCATGGGCTACACAGTGCTGGCATGGATCAATTTTTATAACCACCGCAATCGTCCTTTTACTAGTGGTTGGTGCTTTTGGTTGATTCAGACGGGATTCTCCTTGTTCTTGTCAAGCAGGTAATTCTTTTTTTTTTTTTTATTAAAAAAAAAAAAAAAAAAAAAAAAAACTAACTTACTTTCATCTTGAACTAAAAGAGATTTTTTTATTCCATATTACTTACCCTCTTCTCATTATTACTTTTATTATTATTATATACTATTGTTATTATTATCCTTCATAGTGTCAAATGGGTTGGGCTCTTTACTATTGCTACTATTGGTGTGTGTGTACTCAAATACTTACAGGAGTCCAGGACTACACTCTATGTCAGCACAGTAAGTTTTTTTTTTTTTTTTTTTTTTTTTTTTTTTTGAAGCACCTTCGTTAAAATAAGTATAGTTGGTACGGAGCTTGATACTCTTTATATATTATTATTATTATTATTATTATAGCGAAACTTTTCTAAGCAATTCGTAGCATTATTTGTCTGTCTCCTTGTCTTGCCAGCAGTGCTCTATGTTGGACTTTATGCTGTGGACTTCAAGTTACTTCCAAAGTCTGGCTCTGGCAACGTCTGGGTCAGTCCACAATTCCAAATGACACTGGAAGGACATGATGTGTTGCCAGTCATGGCTGGTAAATAATGGGGCAAACAAAACAAAAAAAAAGGAAAAAAGAGAAGAGAAATCCCATATGGGGAGAGCAAGTGTCAAAATCAACCAACCTCATTATTTAACGCCGATTTAAAATATCTTTTTTCGGTACTTTTTTCTTTTTTCTTTTTTCTTTTTTATAGATATCGCATGGGATTCAAAGGTCCATATCCGTCACGCCAACACCAATGGTGGTTGGATTCATACCATGCCTGGAGAATACACGCGAGAGGGTTCCAAAGGTAAGGAGATAAAAGGATATAGGAAAATAACCGTTTAGAGCTTGTTCTTGTTCTTGTTCTTGTTATTTTTTTATTATTATTATTATTATTATTATTTAATAACAATCGTGTTCCCTTTCCTCTAACCTTCATAGATCAAGCTATCCAGCTCGTTGAATGGGACGATGATCTTACTTGCTGGCAGATCTATCCTGCAGACCCCAAACTTCGTCAAAAACATGCTAGACAGAAAATAGCACGGAAAATGAACCCAACAGCGACGTTTGATGGTTTTGTCTTTGAAGGAGATCAGATTCGACTTCGCCATTGTTATTCCAAAGTGGCCCTTGCGACCAACGATATTGAATCCTTGGGCTCCAATAAAACGTTCTTGAGAGAAGTCCGAGGGATTAGGTGGAGGAAACATCCGACAGAGGAGGCCATCTGGAGAGTCGAGCTCGTCGCCGAAGGAGTGGTCCCAGGATTGGCAGATAATTATGGGGCGATGAATAAAAACATTAATAAGGATGATCATAAAGATCAAAGTCAACAACCTACCTCAGGAACAACTTTGAATAATAATAATAATAATAAGCTGTTGAAAAAGGATATGGAATTTGGAGCAGCGGAGATCAAGACAGAGTTCAAGAAGCAGTGGCATTCGATTAAAGGGTTCAAACTATGGAATGAAAAACATCAGTGTTACTTACACTCTCACAAAGTCTTCAGAGCGCCTCACTCGACCTATCAAGAAGTGACATGTATCCAAGGCGATCGTCAGAGGGCTAACACTATCTTCATCGTTGACCAGAACGTCAATTCGCACTGTAAATATTCGTTTTAATGCTTTTCATTTGCTTTTTTTTTTTTTAATATCTCTATGGGGTTCATTGCTGTACTAAAATCCATCTCTCCTATCTGTGTACTTCCTCTCTCCTATTGACAGTACCATCGTCAACGCCTTCGCTCTCGTATAAGCCCTTAACATTCTTCCAAAAGTTCCTTGAATTGAATCGAGTCATGTGGTGGACCCATCATGATCTGAGCGCACCTGTGAATAGAGATGGTCATTGGGATGAGAAACTAAAAGCCTTGGACGGGTCTCGACCTTGGTCATGGCCACTCATGCGACAAGGCATGGATTATTATACTGATAAGCGTTCAAGCCATTATGTTCATTTCATGGGAAATCCAATCCTTTGGTGGACTGCTACCGCAGCGGTCGCGCTCTATATCCTGACCACATTCTCAAATGCGATCAAGTTCCTTCTGAGCAAAACAGAGACCAAGATTGAACGAGATCGCTTCGGTAAGCCCTAATCCATGTTGGATCTCATATCTGTGCTTATCGTAGTTGCTAACATTGCTTTTCTTTTCTTTTTTTTCTTTTTTTTTTATTTACCTCTGAAAAAAAAAAAAAAAAAGGTATAACCCCATTCTATGCAGTGGCATCTGGAACGTTCTTTGCAGGTTGGGCCATCCACTATATCCCCTTCTTCTTCATGTCTCGTCAGCTCTATCTACATCATTACTTGCCAGCGCTTTATTTCTCAATCTTGTTATTGGTCTCACGACTGGACCGAGCCTGGCAGCGTTGGCCAACCCGTCTTCGGCACTTGACTGGGCTAGCATTGATATCAGTCGTGATCTTGTCCTGTTTTAGCTTCTCGAACCTGGCCTATGGTTCTATCTCTTACTCTATAGGTTCTCATGCCAGCTGTGAACGGTTAAGGTCCTTGGGTGGATGGAAATATTCCTGTGATTGGAATCCAAACAGAAATCCTGCTGATCCTTTGAAAGACATCAAGCTGGCTGTAAAAGAAGAAGCAAAAAAGAATGGTGATGAAGATGATAATGATGATTGGGAGAGTAATTTCTATGATCCAGATGAGGTTGGGGTCCCAGTGCAGCAACAGCAACAGCAACAGCAACAGCAACAGCAACAGCAACAGCAACAGCAACAGCAGACGTCGAAAGAACGAGATGAACGTCAAAGTGGGACAACTACAGAAGCTGGGGCCCAAGGTCTTCAAGAGAAGCAGCAGATAGTGATGGAGAAGTCAGGATCGGAACAACAACAGCAACAGGACAGAAGCAGCAGTCCAGCAGTTTAGGCTCCGATAACTGGGTCGCACAAATGGGCAAAGCAGAATTTATGATCAAGCATTGATGATATATTTGTATTAATATACACTTGTATGTATCAATCAATGGTTTCATGTTGAATTAGGAGTGTCTATTGGGATTATTGTTTGCATTAAAAAGAAAGAAAAGTCATCCTTTATATGTATATATTTATATATTTATCATTACGGCACAAACATCTTTTTTTTTTTTTTTATCTTTTTTTATCTTTTTTTTTCTACGGTATATTTGTAATTGAGATGAGGGAAGAGGGTAAAAGAAGGAGAGGAGCAAAGACAATAACACAGAGGGTGATAGGATAGGTTAGGTTAGGTTAGGTTAGGTTAGGTTATGTAAAGACCAGGGTCAAGAAAGGCTACTTGCTATCTAAAATAAAATAAAAAAAAAAGAATGTTTTTGTTCTTTTTTTTTTTTTTTTTTTTACAAGTATTGTCCTTTCTCACTGGGCTTGGCACCTTGGAAGGGGCCAGAAGTTGGTACAGCGTGTTCATAACCATATTCTTGACCATGGCCGGCATATCCTTGCTGGTAACCCCCATTATTGTATCCATCATATCCATCATATCCTGGAGCAGCTTGATGGTGTCCATACTCGTAATTGTTACCGCCGGGATGACCGTGATGATCATAGTTGTCATATTGAGGATCATAACCACCAACAACACTTCCACCAGAACTACCGCCGGGACGACTTTCGAAAGGTGAGGGTCGGTGCATGGGTCCACGCGAGGCCACGGGTGCTCCACTAGCAACGGCTGGTGGCATTGAAGGCGATTGTGAACGAGCGGGTTTTTCCCATTGATGATCCATTCCAACATATGTGTCATCCAATTCCAAAGGCTCATGTCGACGACGGCTACGCTTCATCATAATCACAGCGGCTGCGCCTCCGACAGCAGCAACACCAATGATACCAAGTGAGATACCAATCGCAGTTCCATTGGGACCACCGCCCTCTGATTCAGATGGTTCAACAGGGCTGCCATTAGAGTTAGTAGGAACAGCGGCGGAGGTGCCTGAAGGTGGGTTGCTGCCAGATCCGCCTCCATTACCAGATCCTCCTGGAGGGTTGGCGGGGTTGCTGGTGGGGACAGGGTTGGCGGGGACTCCGCCCTCGCCGTTCAAGGGAGCGGTGTTTGTTCCGGCAACGACATCACCAGTATAAGGAGCACGCCAAGCGTCAATGGTGATGCCCCAACTCATGCATTGGGTCTGATACATCTGAGGTGGAGGAGTCTTTGCGTTGGTAAAGCCTGCCAACAGTTCACATCGAGCACAGGTCCAGAGAACTTTTTGCATGATATCTGAACAGGCACACTTGGCGACTGATTGAGGTGGGTTGTACATGCCATTGATTTCAATATCCTTGGGTTCAAATGTTCCGCCACAGGGCTTGATGGCCAAGGCGAACGTCTGACAATCTGGACAGAATCCTGGTTGAAGAGGTGCAGCCGAAGCCTGAGGAACAAGGCTTGAAATCAAAAGCAAGCTGAAGAGGATGAGGAAAAGAGGGAGTGCGGCTGTTGTGCGGAAAGAACGTTTATGATTGCGAGAAAAGACTGAGGAACGTGACTTTGACCGTGATGACAAACGTTTGAGGCTGCTGTTGCTGCTGCTATTAGCAACAGCCTTATGGGACAGACTCCTGTGAGATGAAGACAAGAGCATGGTTTCTGAAAGAAAGGATTTTTTTTTTTTTGTACTATTGTTTTTGTCGATATTTGGTGTCACGGTTGCATTGTATGGTTGTACAGGTCCGTGGATCGAATTGGATAAATTTGGGAAGCAGTTGTTGGTATGAACGTGTTACAAACCGTGGAGGAGATTTCAGGTTGTTGAAGAAGAGGTCGGAGAGAGGATTCCATAGAAGAATATGAGAAAGAGAGAAGAAGGGGAGAAAAAGAGAAAGAGAGAGCATGTCTGGTTAGAAATATTGGTCATGGTATGGTTCAAGGGGAATTGAGGAGTAAATAATTGCCCGCCTCAATGAAATATTAGGCTGATACATTTAATTTTTTTTTTTTAATAAACTCCTGTGGCAAAGGAAATGAGAGACGTATTTCAGCGCAGAAAAAAAAAAAAAAAAAAAAAAAAAACCACAAGAAAATTGCTTTTGCTGGCTGATTGGCTGTTGATTGATGACAGTAACAAGATTGTGTTGTCCCTGTCCTTACTTTGTAGTTCAGGGGCAGGGGTTGGATGATGTTGTTATGAGACACTATTTTCTTTGCTGTCATTTTCTATTTTTTTTTTTTTTTTTTTTTACCTTTTTCTTTTTTTAATAAAGAGCGAAATATCAGTGCTGTTGTTTATGCTCAAGTAGAAATAGAGATAAACAGACAATGTCGACGAAATATAAAATAAAAAAAAGAGAGTGAAAAGAAAAGGGATGTCCAAAGGTAACCCAAAAAAGGATCACAAAAAAAAAAGGAAGAAAAAAAAAAGGAGGTATTGCTCAATTGGTTTTTTTCTTTCTTTTTTTTTCTTTTTGTCTGTCTTTGATTGACTCCCTCCTAGTAACTGAGCAACTTTGCAAAGGCAAGTACACAGTGACGAGGAGTGCTGGATGATGTCTGTGAAAGAAGGAGTGATGGAATGTGTACGTGTGTGTGTGAAAGAAGGAAGAGGAAGTTGGGTGTGGATCTGTCGTAGAGACGTGTATGGATGTGTAAAAGATTGCCTGTGAAAGGCAGTGGAAGGGGGCGGAAGTTGGGAATAGAGCCGAAAGAGAGGAAAGAGAAGGAAGGGAAGGGAAGGGAGGCAGCGGTGGCGAGGTGTAGAGGTGGGGTGAGGAAAGGATGGAAAGAAGACGTTAATGAAGGGGCGGGAAAGAAGAAGAGAAGAGAAAAGAAAAAGGAAAAAGGAAGGAAAAAGAAAGAGTGGGACTGAAGTGGGGAGCCACAAACGAAAGGGTAAAAAAAAACATCTAAGCCAGCTAAGGCAAACAGAGTAAGCAGAGCATCCAAAAAACTCTGTCTGTTTGACATGGTCAGCATGGTCGAGACAACGGAGAATGGTCAGGCTTCGAATTAAACAATAAACTAATGATTGATGAGTGAACTAGCGCGCATTTTTGTTTTATTATTATATGATAGTTCCTACTATTATTGTACATTTCAAACAGATTGTTGTTTCTTTCTCTTTCACTTTCACTTTCACTTTCACTTTCATCTGCAGGAATACAAATACTGTATCCATCGAACAGTAGAGCAGGAAAAAAAAAAAAAAAAAAAAAAAAAAAAAAAAACCATTGTATCTATCATTTGTTTGTTGGGCGAGATGGATAAAGACATCGAGTGAATATAGAAGTGTAAAAAACTATTGAATAACAATGACGAGAGCACAAGATGTGCCATGCGTCCAAAAAAAGAGAGTGGGAATAAGAATTAAAAAAAAAAAAAAAAAAAAAAAAAAAAAAAAAAAAAAAAAAAAAAAAACTGAATATCCATAATTAAATAGCATTGATGTGGTCGCCATACTGGAGCGCAGTAAAAACGCAGAGTGGGCATAGACATGAACATAGACCCAAACATAATAAATCAGCATCTGTGTTTTTTTATTTTTTATTTTTTTAGATCTGCGAGCTTTTCATGCCTTTTTTTTTATCTATCCGCCTTGCGGACTGAATGGAATGAATGAGCAGCTCAGCTTAAAAAAAAAAAAAAAAAAAAATTAAAAAAAAAAAATCTATAAAGCATACTCTATCAATATAAAAATATTTATCAAGGCCATCAAGGTCAAACCCGGTTCCGACAAGCTATTGTTTAACGCTTTTTTCTTAATTTAAACAATAGAGGGAGTTGAAATGGCGATGGATCTTAGGAAAGAGCATTTGCTTTTTTAAAAACTGTTCGTTGAAACATGTCACCACGCACGTCGTTCGCAACAATTTATACCGACTTTGGAAGGGCCTTGTTCTTCTTCTTCTTCTTGGCAGGCTTTTGGCCTGGCTGTGTCAGGCGTTGTTGTTTGTGTTGGGTATTTTCAACGTTCGGCTCGACAGTTGATTGATTGCCCTTCAAAAACGAATTAAATTTACGCTAAATTTACTTGTGCGGCGGTCAAAGCAAGGACACAGAACACCGTGGAGGTTCACTTGTTTTATAAATTATCGGTGGTAAATACCTTTTATTTAAAACTATAAACCATCTTGAAGCGGGAGGAAAGGGAACTCTTCCTTTTTCTTCTTTGCCACTATGGTGTCTAGAAAATAAAAAAGACACCTTTTTTCAGGGTTGTTTAGATGAACATTTCAGCGGGGTAGTACAGAATTACAGGGACCAGGATGATACAAAGGATTTTAATTATTATAAATATATTTTTTGTTATATACTTTTAAATGCTAGTATCATTGCGGACCAATTTCATTCATGGATAGTCTACACAACTCCAACACAGGAAGAAACATCGCGAGCAAACATTTTTTTTTTTTTTTTTTTTTTAAAAAACAATTGTTTTGTTATCGATGGAGTTGAACGTGGTGAGGACGAAACAGTCCTTCCATCCATTTAAGAAAATAGGTAAAAGTAATGATTGGTCTAGACAAACGTTTTCTTCTTTCATGTATCCATATGTGTACATTAAAATTTATACGGCACCATCCATTGCTTTCTAACCTTTTTTTTTTTTTTTATTTTTTTTTCTGCTTTCTTTAACACTTCCCACACTTCCCACACTTCCCACACAGCAATTGTCCCGGTTTATTTTTTTTTTATACATGTCTTTATATCTTTTTTTGTTCCTGAGGTCTAAGCTCAGAAGGAATAACAAAAATGCATTCATAATCGAGCAAAAAAAATAAGAAAAAGTCTCGGATTAACTATGGATGAGTAAAGTATATAAATATATTAATACATGTAGACTAGAATAAAAGAGTAAGACAAGGGTATCTAGATGCACGTGCAGAAGTGAATGGGTCTTTGTTCCTTCTTCTCTCTCTCTCTCTTTTTGCTTCTTTACATCAACGCTACTTCTTCACTTTTTTAATTTTTTTTTTTTTTTTTTTTTTTTTTTGTTTTGCTCTGCCTGCATATGCAGCGATTCTTTCGAGAGTCTAGGATGAAGGATGACCTCCTCTTCTCTCTCCCTCTATCCCTGTCTCTTCTACTGGAGAGAAGGGTAAATAGATACAAAAAAAAGTATTAATAACTGTATACTTTTGCTTAGCTACAGGGCTCTCAATAAAATTTGGAGGGGAGGTTTATCCTATGCTAAAAACTAAAAAAAGCAAACCTTCAATCTGTGTACATGTACGTGGATCTTTAATTTATTACATGTACAGTACTTGTACTTGATTATTGAGCCTCCAATGCTCATTCTTTGTGAAATTCGAGGCGATGCAGTCTTTCCAATCATTTAATGTTTTTGATGTTCAGGACTTTTGCTCCAGCGGTTCATATCTCAAATGTTTAAATATACAAATGTTGTATAAATATATATAATATACAGATTATTTTATCCTGAATTCTAACCTCCGCTTAAAAAAATAAAAGGAAAAGCGCATAGGAAATAAATGTATACGACAGATCGGGTTCATTTGTTCTTCTTTATTTGACGGAAGTGAACGTGACAAGTGTGAAAAAAAGAGAATGTCCATGAAAGCCAAAGATCTATTTTACCATTTTTTTCCCCCCCTCTTCTCTTTTAGTAGATTTTGGAAGCGCCACCAGTCTATCATAAATGAAGAAAGATGGATAGTTAGACCTTTCGGTAATACACGCCTTTTCTTCCTTAATCATTAAGGCTTCATAATATGGAAATCACGTTGTTCTTATGCGCGTTGAAAAAAAAAAAAAAAAAAAAAAACCCCCATGTTTTTGTTTCACTTTACCTCCACAGCCTCAATCTCAGCCTCAGTCAAAATAGGGTGACGATAACGTGTTGGAAGTTCTGTAAAGTCCATGGAATGTCTTGTGGTACCATGGGGTCCCGGAGTCTGTGTCACATTAGAAGATTTTGATGATGATACCGATGCTGATGATGATGACTCATTAGTAGGAGATGCAGTCTTGAGGGGGTATGCAGCACCCTTGGGGGCCGCAGGATGGCGTGAAGGTTCATGATGTTCTTGAAAGTTCATAAGAGATATGCAATCATATTTTAGTAAGACCACTTTTTTTTTTTTTTTTTTTTTGTAATACGCTTTCTTGTCTTTAATCCTTGAGTAATAAGGGTAATAGGAATAATATGGAATCAAGGTTTCGTATCCTTTCTCTCAATTGTTCATGACGTCTATCCACGATCGTTAGAGTTCTGTGTACAATTGCCGTCGTATCCACTATTACTATTTTGCATATTCATCTTTTCCAATCTCGATTGTTTTCAATCACGATTAGTCTATTACAATTGTTGGATGATGAGATGATGGGATACTCTATAACACCGCCCCTTCAGAGTAATTGTCTCTTAACTAATCCCTCAGATCCTGCTTATCTTGACATAGTATTGTTTCCTCGTGATTTCAGAACACGATAGTATTCGATTAATATGGCTATTCTTTCACTGATTCATAAGTATCCTGTATCCGATGTCTCCTTTTTCCTTTCATTCTCCTGAGAATAAAACAAGTAAAGACTTGCAACGCCTGTTTTGTTGTTCTTGGTCTGAGCACTCGAGTACTTGTTCATTTTACCTTCCTTCAACGCGCTACGCGGTCCAAGGAATTTGATCAGAGGCGTGCGTGTCTGAGCAGCAGCAGCCATGCGAATAGTCGAGGGAATCATGTTGAGTATTTTAAAGGGTGCGTTTGTTGAAATGAAAAGAAACGAAAAGAAATGAAAAAAAAAAGTAAGAATGCAACTGTAATAGGACGGAAACGGTTGGGTATACAGTACCAAAAAGGGTCTCCGACTTATCGCGCGTTAGCGTTACAAAGCCACATTCTAATAAATGTCTGTGTTAATATTCGCAATGGCCCATGCTCTTCTTTTGGTTTCTATCAACTCGTGTTTTATTAAGACTGCGAATACAAGATATTTAGTCATTCTCTGCTCAAATGAGACCCTGGCGCTTAAGATCCTCGTATGTCTTCTTATTAAACACATTTCCTTCACTATCCTCAAACTCCTCCACTTGATCCCTCTTTGCACCCTCTGGTTTCGATTTCTTGATCTTGTTCCATACTAATTTTTTTTTTTTTTTTTTTTTATTTATTTATTGAAGAATTGGATGAAGGTTAGGTTAATGACATAACAAAAAAAAAAAAAAAAAAAAAAAAAACGCAGGAAAAAAATAAAATAAAAAGTCTCTCTTACATGCAAGTGCATCCTCAATACCGACAATTTCATGGAATTGTCTTGTATTAGGGATACCAAGACACCGCATGCCATGTGCATGGCGCCATTCTTGGAAATGTTTATCAAAGGCCTTGCGCCCTTTGTATACATAGTTTCCACAGATCTCGCATGAGTACTCAACGCCTAATCCATGCAACTTATAAAGCCAATATGGAATGGGCTTGCCATCCCATCCCAGTGGTAACTTCAATGGGTTGTACACCTTTTCGTCGTCGTCAGAGTCGGATTCATCCAGTTCCACCTGCTCTGCCTCTAATTCGAGCTATAGCATGATCGATACAGATACAGATTTAGAAAAAAAAAATAAAAAAAAAGAGTTGATTCAGACAGATCGTAAAAAACTTACGTCACGCTCGCGGCCTGTCAAAGTCTGCCGACGTTCCACATTTTCCTTGGTATCCTCGATCTGCTGCTTCAAAATCTCTGCATACTTTTGAATCAACAATTCTGTAAATGCCATGTCCTTTTCTGGCTTCGCCTTCTCTGCCAGTACTCTTGATTGCACCGCCGCGACACTTTCTTCATCTGTGTTTGCAATGCTTGTTGAAGAAACAGCATCTCCTGAAGCAGCAGCATCACCATCCCCACTACCACCCTTTGCTTTTGTTGATCCATTCCCAGTCTTCTCAGCAGCTAATCGTGCTGCTGCCTTGATATGTTTTGTACTCTTCAAATGTGCTTCGTACACTGTGTCTTTAGCATATTGTTTCTTACACGCCACACAAAATAGGTCCGTCGGTGGCAAGTTCTCTCCTTCGCCTTCTTTTGCCTTCTTGGGCCATCCAGGCAATGAGCCCTCTTTCCATTTTGTTTCAAAATCTTTCCGTACATCTGCCTTAATTTCCTCCATATTCGTTAAAGGCTTTACGCGCTTCAAAAAGTCTTCCATATACCTGCATAGTGCATCCAAATATCTGTTTAAAAGAAAATAATAATAATAATAAATTAAGACATGATTTAGCAAAAGCATGGCTCAATTGAACAATAGGCAAAAGTATGGCTCAGTTGAACAATAAGCAATAGCATGGTTATATCTTTTTTCTCAAAAAAAAAAAAAAAAAAAAAAAAAAAAACATACTTGTGGTATTCAGCGTCCTTATCTTTCCGATCAATCTCATGGAATAATGTAAACTCGGAGAGATATCCCAGATAATGGGTCCGTTTCATACTCTTGAGATTCAAGAAGATATCATGAACCTCATGAAGGTCCAAATATCGTCCTACTGCTTCCTCTCCCGAGAACATCTCATCTAGAGCATCCAGCTTGGCTTCTGTTGGTTGTTGATCCAAAAACTCAAGTTCCATCGGCTCCACTGCTTCATTAGGGTATTTCCGATGATAATCCTTGATTTTCTTTAAGCGATCATAAAACTCTCCAAACTCATTGGCACCTGAAATAGCGTCCATTTCCTTTTTTCGATTCCTATATATATGTGAAGTACAATAAACAAATCAAATAAAAAGTGGTTGATTAAAAATGAACAGGCACCAATTTCTTGCAGAAGCTCTTTTTTTTTTTTTTTTTTTTTTTTTTCCCTCCCTCCTTCTGGCATTACCCGTCTTCGTCCTTGTAAATAATCTGTAGATCTCTGCTCCTTGCGCTGATCCGATCCAAATAGCCATCTACTGTATGCTCCTGAAGCAAACGCTCTTTATGCTTTAAGGGAGAAAATAATAATAATAAAGGTAAAAAGTATTAGGCTTCAGCAAAAAATGTCCATTCGCAATGATAATGACAGCGATAAAAAAGAAAGCCTTAAAAACATACAGTCTTGGGATTGAGCATGAACTGATCGACAATGGCCTGCTCTAGGCGGTCGATCTCCTCATGGAGTCTTCGCTGAGTGTCTAACAATCAAACATCCATGTCCACGCGAGACCAAAAAAAAAAAAAAAAAAAAAAAAAAAAACACATAATGAATATCATTCCCGCTGGTGACAGTAATAAAGATCCCTTTATTCTTTTTGATTTATTGAGTCCATGTAGAATCATACCGAGAATACTGTCCATGCTTTCTTTTTCCTTTTTTTTTTGGTTGAGAGGTGTGCAACAAGAAAAAATAAAAGACGATCTTATTTCGAAGAGACAATATGTATTTCCAGCGTATATTTTCACCAGTTAGAAATAAAAAAATCATTGTTGTTGGATTTAACTGATTTTTCCCCCATGGCTTGCAACTCTACGAAACGGCCTAGCACTTTATACATGTTTAAGACTTTGATGGTCATTTGCTCATTTGCCAAGCCCTACACAGCGGAAAATCGCTATTGTCCTTCATTTATCTGACCTAATTAGTTATTCTGCTAGTGAAGCGTTACAGAACCACAAAAAAAAAAGAGCACATTGAGTTGCTTAAATATAACGATGTCCTTCCAGAGGGATATATGGATACAAGGATGGAATCGGCACAAATTCATCGGATAAAAAGGGAGATCCACTATCTGGCTTAATATGTTCCATCAATCGTAACTCCATATTTCTAGCAGGGCTTCAAACTCAAAGTCTTTGGACAGCACCCCACACAATATCCTCATTATTTTTTACACATGTATAAAAGGTGACAGAGTAATAGATCCTTTATTTCAAGCTTGTAAGAGCGTCAAATGCTTGGATTCAGGACATCTACCTCTATCAGATTCCTTTTGAGCAATGGGCAATAATGATTGATGAGACTGACGAGTTTTTTTTTATCCCCGTATATGTGTACATTGCATCTTAATGGTGTCCAGACACACAGCCTCCTATATCTATATAGATATAAAGACAAAAAGCTAGAAGAGAAGAATAGTTAAGGGGAAGGGGTGGTTGTCAAATGGAATATTATTTTTGTCTGTTGAAAATTTTTTTTTTTTTCTTTCATTGCCTTCACAATTTCACTCTCACTCTCGCTTTACTTTTACTTTTCACTTTCACTCACTCTTCTTTTCGCACCCAAACGAATCTTCTTCATTTCTCTTTTGAAAGCAAAATATATTGAAAGGTAACTATAAATTCCCCATTTCTTTATATCTTCTTCCTATTCGTTTCTCCTCAGTCCATTGTGTGTGCAAGGGAAAAAAATAAAAATAAAAAAATGATGTTTTCACAAATTGTATGTTAGACTACCGACTCTTTTTTCTGAGGAGAACTCTTATTCGTGACCTGATTTTTATTTGCAACATCACTATTGAGATATTGAGGAAAGAAGGAAGAGGGGAGAAAAGACAAAGAGTTGTTGGAATAAACCAAAAGAGAAAAAGCACTAATGTCTTTTTTTTTATTTTTCCTAGATCCTCCTGATATCCTGTAATCCCAATGTACAGTTTCGAATAGATCAATCCCTTAGCATTTAAAATAATAATAATAATAATAATAATAAAAGGAACTTGTATTCAATGAAAAATGAGTATAAAAAAGAAATCTGAATGGAATCACCAAAATTCTTGCTCATACCCAAGCCACAGCAAACTTACCTTTTTTTTGAGGACGAAGTTCATGTGCACATGCACGTACCGAAAGGCAAATCTGGCTTGCTCTTGCAGACACTTCTCTCTCAGCTTGGGACCCAAACTTGACATTTTGGCTGGAGGTCTCTTTTTTAAATTTGAAAAAGTTTCAAAGTCGAAAACACGCCGCAGGAAAGGCTCTTTTTTTTCTGCCATTCTCGCCGCAGAAAATGGCTCTTTTTTTTTTTTTTTTTTTTTTCAAAGTCCAGACTAGGATATTGATTTGATTGAGAACGAACGAGGAATGAGAAAAAAGGATGGTATATTTCGCGTAAAAAGAGTCATCATGCTCTAATTAATCAACTAATTACCTTTAATTAAGATAGTGTGCTTAATAAGGTCAGAGAGATGGAAACGAGAACTGTGGAGTAGATTCAAATGTTAGAGTAATAAAATGTTAGAATAATAGATGGCAACGCAGATGATGGAAACAAGAGATGATTGGTAAAAATGAGGCTAGTGATTTGGGTGTGCGTGTAGGACCGATTAAAAAGTGCCATCCCGTTTGTCAAAAGGGCAAGTGGATAGTGATGGCTCCGTTCATAAAGGATGAACGATTGTAAAAGGATACTCAATAGATATGGTATTTTCATTACAAGACAAAATTCCTTTCACTTGATTGACATTCGACTCTTTTCTTCATGCTTGAGCCTCGGCGGTCCTCCTGCATATGCGGTATTGATGTGAGTTTTTATGACACACTGTCCCGCATGTTTTAAATATCTAGGTGTTGCCTTAACACTCTGATCGTTGTTGATAACGAGCTCCTAAGCTTTAAGCTTGACGTGTATGTCGCCTGGGACCATGGAACGGAGGAATGTGACATTGTCACTTTTCTCCGAGGTTTGATCGGTTTCTCTTCAAGCATGATCCAGTAAATATTATCAATCATCTCCTTGGATGATGCTTGCTTGATCGGATGCTCCTCTGATGTGACCTGGAATGGCTTGTCGGGTCCCAACACAAAACTTATGGGTGGAAAGATAGGAATAGACAATAGAAACAACTTGCCACTTGCTTGAGAAAATTCCGATGATGCAGCTGCGGCAATTCGCTTGGTGTGCTCACTTCTCCTTGCTCAGGTTCTCTAAATAGTGATATTTTAGTTTATCTATTAGTGCCACATTATAAAATTGTGTCTGTGCCATTGTCATAAACAATGGCGAGTAAAAAGAAGTAAAAGAAACGATCGCTACTTTTTCCTTGGTCCCTTATCCCTGCTTGGCCTACTGGGCTTGTCGTCCTCCGCTTGAGTCGACTCACTTTTTCCTTTATTTGATCCGCTGTTCAACAAGCTAATATTGAATACGTCGTTTCTATTCGTTTGTCTTTGATGACAGGGGCTTCTTTGACTTTAGCTACTGAATAACCACCCTGTTCGTGATAAGGCAATATGATAAGCCAACGTGATAAGTAAGGCCTAAACAACAGCAACAAGGATATGTCATTCGAGCAAAAGCCGAGAGAAGACGGTGATGAGAGGTGTTCTTTGATGCAATTATGGCAAGTTGTATTATGGGCATCCTTAATTCTTGACCTTATCGCCGATTTTTGACTGTACGGAAACAGGATAATATTTACCCTCCGATTCTAATACAAAGACGATATCTGGTCCAGACAGGTTCTCTTTTGGAAACAAAAAAAAAAAAGCGAGATTAACTTGGATTCATGTATTGAGTCTTTGTTACAGTGAGTATCCAAGAATTCGTTCATTGTTATAATTCTGGAAGATTGAAATTAAACAAAGCGGGACTGAAATACTCAAAATGTGTGCCCTTTGTGCCAGACGTAGTGGGCATCTAGTAACACACTGTTAACCAATTTAACCAATCCAGGGTCATCCACTTCAAATATGTTAAATGCCATTGGCTCAACGACAATCGTAAATTCCTTCTTCCTTTGATTAACGACAGTTCGAGCAAACGAAGCCTCGACCGGAACAGGCTCATTGTACTCCAATATCAAGTCTTTACTATATAGTAATCTATTCTTTACGGCTCGACCGAAGGTTTCCCTGATGTCGACACTGGTTTTAATTCCTGCATCCCCTTTGTTAATACGCTTCAGAATCCTAGATTACTCATGGCATAGGTTACCAGATTCTTTATATCCTGGATCAGTGAGCGACCACACCAGGCCCTTGATTTCTTGCTTCCAAAGGCCTGCGTCGGCACGTCCAATGAGGTTTTCTATTATAGTGATCATTGGACGGAGACGACCACAGGACCAAGTATATAGCATCTCGATTGCTTGATCATTAAAATGGCCTCTCAGCTTTGATGCAGAGCTTGAGGAACCTTGTTTCTCCAAATATCGTACAAGTGTTTTGAAGTATGTCCGGACTTTTGCTTGATTATCCCATCTAGGAAACGATACTGCACTCTTGAACCTCGAGTCATCGAGAACTTCTCGATATTCCTTGAAGCTTTGCCAGTTCTCTTAACCCAAGCAGGATCATAAATACAAAAGCCTATCCCGCAAGGAACTATGCAGATTTGTAGTAAATCCTCTGATAAACCCTCCAATCCATGAAAGAATGCTGATAATATTGGTCGCTTAGTGTTGTCGTTATTAATAAACTGGTATTTAGCCTCCCCTCCCCATATCCTGCGTCTCGTTCAAAATAACCAAAAACATAGAGTTGCCTTGATGCCGCTCCGAAAGGACCCTGATTAGATTGTCGAACCAATCTTGCAGGAGCTTGTCAAGGCAATTAAAGCCAACTCCACCAAGTAATTCTGCTACTTTTGTGAAGAGCGCTAGGAATAAATCTGTCCTGGATGGAACCGAGTTTCCTCAATGAACTTCTCCAAGGACCTGTGGACACACTTGCAATAGCATCCATTGGCTAGGCGTCATTCTACCTTCGGACAAGTAAAAAGGGTAAATTGATGAGCATCAAATATAAAACATAAAGGCATTTTTGCTTACGTTCTTCAAGGGGTATACGAAAACCAAACTGCGATTAACCGCCTATGAACGCAAGACACAGAACATTTGGTGAGATTATAAACAAGCGTGGATATCCCAGACATCAAGGACCTTTTCCTCCTAATCTCCCATCCGTCTAGCATGGCTCCCAAGGTAATTGATGTGAGAGGGGATGATTCTGGCGAGATTGATGCCCTCAACAGCATGTAGCATTAATATACCGAGAACTATGAATATATTGACGACACAATCTAATATTGTATCACATTTTACCGGTCAAGCGCGTGGCAGCCTTGGCCACATTCTTGATGTTTTTTTATTCCATGTCCCTGGACGCCTAGAGATTCAGACGCACCGTCTTCACATACTGACACTGAATTGGCCGAACATACAACAAATATGATCTCATTGATCACAGGTTGCCATCCCGTGCACGCACCATGGGGCTAAAACGACATTTATGTCTTTAGAGCGGAGCTGTCATCCTAGCTCCTGGTTAAACGTTCTGGCGCCCTGGATGATGATAATTGATAGGCCTTCCGCAAGTGGCAAGCATCCAGATGACAAAGCATATGAGAAAGGATAATTTCCTATGCCAGCTGTCCTGGTGATAATAATATGGTTTTGGGTCTCATCATCAGACTCTCACTGGGTTCTCCACAGGATTCTTCATCTCTATCCGTTTTTACAAAACTCTTTGATAATAGTATCACAAAAATCTGCCCTTTCTTGCACACAAGATCGCATGATGATCACAGGAAGCTTTATAAAGTTCTATATGCCCCAGTAGAAGGCAGGACGGATTAAACCGCTCTATCTATTCGTCTAAAAGGTAAGTGGATGATGATGGCTTCATTCATAAAGAATGAGCCATTGTAAAAAAATTCTCAAGGAACGGGTATAATGCTTTTTTTAAAAAAGACAAAATTTCATCCACTTGATTGGTATTCGATTTAATTCTTCAGATTCGTACCGGCTGATCCTCCTGAATATGCAGCTTCGGTGTCGATTTTTATAACACGCTGTCTCACATCTTTTACGCATTCAGGTGTTTTCTCGGCAATCCAACCTTCGAGGGTACGAAACTTCTGAACTTTAAAATCGTCATATACGTTTCCTGGCACCGCAAAATAGAGGAAAATGGTATCGTCACTTCCCTTCGACTTTGATTGGTCTCCCTTCAACTTTGATTGGTCTCCCTTCAAGCAGGGTCCAGTAATACAATCAATTATCTCCTTGAATGGTGCTTGCTTGATTGAATGCTTCCCTGCTACTGTGACTTGAAATAGCTTGTTGGGTCCCAATGCAAAATCAATGCACGGAAATTTAGAATGTGCTGGTACAAACAACTTGTCAGCTGCTTGAGTGAGCCCTGATAATTCCTCTGGAGTCCGGAAAAACACCACTTCTGGATTTGCTGGAAAATCAAGAAATCCTGTTTCGCCTGACTGGAGATCCCTAAAGGGAAATCTAATATCACCACGTCGAAATAAGTGATGAGCATAGATTTCAAACACCGGGCCTTTAGCTATATCCTCTCCGCCTTTGACAAGTTTCGCCAATACATCGACCCAAGTGTTATCTTTTATTTTGTCCATAATCTGTGATTCGACCCAACGAGATGCCCACACCAGGTAGAAGTCGAGATGGTCAGAAGTGGGGACTCTATGGAGTAAACGACCACTAAATGCACTCGCATCTTTTCCTTGTGCAAAGAGGCTTACAAGATCTGCTGGCTTCTCGAGTGTGTCAATGGCCGCCTTGACGCGGGAAAACGCACTTTTTCTAGCTTCCTTAATATTTTCTTGATCCATGGATAGTGAAAAGGCTGGGGCCTGTAGGACCTGTCTTGGTACTCCCCCCAACTTGTAAAAAAGCTCCTCCAAAAATTCTTCATCCACTAGATGATAATACTCTACATTGGCTCTACATTCTTTAAGCTCGTCCAAACTCCAGAGTGACATGTGATAGTAGCTAAAGCGTGCAGTTTCCTTGGCGAATTCACCGTACTGCTCATTGAGAGTTTTTGGTGATGCCGCAAATATCGTCCTGGCTTGATCTGGTAGAGGGTTCTCACTACTATCAACTAAGTACCACGTTTCAGGTCGAGCAAGGAAATCTTCGAACATCGTTGTATTCCCTTTACGTTGGCAAGTTGTTCCTCCATAAACATAACATCTGTCATGCTGCTTATCTTGGAAAATAATAATCGGTGGATTTTCCTCATCGTGTTCGGCAAGGAGGCGGATGGCAAAATAGACCAAAAAGGCTGACTTCCCAATTCCAGGTGTTCCAGTGACAAAGAGTCGGTTCAAACCAGTTTCATGAGGGGTACTTAACCTGGATGTAATATGGTCATAAAGCTTTTCATATTCTTCTCTGATATAAAGATGCCTTGTTTTAGCAATAGGGAAGACACGACCCTCAGGGGCAGTCAATATTTTGGAACCCTTGATACCACCAGAATTTCGGAGCTCGCAAGCCACGCTAACAATGCTGTAGTAAATACTATCTCCTGATAACTCCTCCCCCATGTACGAAAGCACCTTGACCCTCTCTTTCGAGTTGAGAGGCGAGAGGACAGGCCTACCATTCACTATCCCTTTCGTTACAAGCCCCGCTTCTGTAATCGCATCCCTAAGAGTACCTCTGCTACTTATACTTGGACGAGCTTTTTTAGAGGGTGACTCTGATAAAGGAGATAGAGTGATCAAAGTTAATATTCTTGATTTATTGCATATCACTCTAAAATTGATCAATAACCAGGTTCTCGGCCAAAAGCACTCACCAGCATCTCCATCTTGTTTTCTTTTCTGAGCTAAGTATCAAAAGCGAATAATTAGAAAGAACGTTGAGTTATCAAGACACAAACCAAATGGTGATATTATGCACATGGCCGTTTAAGATATAAACCAAGCTTCATCAGCTGAAAATATCAACAATCAGTCCATCAAGAGCCAAATACATACCTCGCTGTGGTGGCTTGACAAAAACATGGATAGTTTTCTCTGGAAGTTCGGAATTGAATATGTCCCCAAGCTCCTTGACGCGGGTGGAGAGCCTCTTTCGACTCGATTTCTGACTCAAAGATGGCCTCGCCTTTGTCAGGGATGGAGACCTTGTAGAGGGTGAGCTGGTCAGCGTCAATATCCTTAAATGCATTGGCTTTCTCTGCTTTGATGGCTTGCTTGAGCATCCCGACCGATTTATCGCAGAAAATCTCTACTGGGAACGACGTTGCTTCTCCCTCGACAACGCAGTTCAGCAGCAGCAGTGGGATGGCGCGCTTTTTTCGTTGTGGGTGCTGGTTTACTCTTTTTCGTTTATTGAGTGTGGAGGTATCCTCAGGCTTATTTGCAGTCATTTTTTTTTGTGCTTGGCTCCTTGTGGTGGCCATTAAAAATTAAGATGAGTGGAACTGAGTGTGGTTGAAATGCAGGGAGAATGATGGTTAAATAGGCAAAGGTATATTCTCTACTCTTTCACACTCGTGGTCGCTGTATGAAAACAAAAATGAAAAATGTGTAAGGCAAAAAAAAGGAAAGGAAAGGAAAGGAAAGGAAAGACAATAGATGAAGGCTTGGAATAAATAAAAGAGCAAAATCGGCGGGAGTAGAACTGAGGTGAAATATGAAAAAAGTGAAAAAAAAAAAAAAAAAAAAAAAAAAAAAAGGGTAAAGGAAGAAGGAGAGTGCAAAAATGAAGTGAAGCAAAGGAAAGAAAGGAGCGACAATTGCAATTGATCCTTTATTTTAAGGTTAGGCGATGTGTGAGAAAATATTTTTTCAAATCAGCCACGTGCCATTTTCTGGGTCATTGTGACGTGACAATCTTTAGTGCGCAAAGAACTCATTTCTCATTTTCCATGTCCCTCAGATAAACGTTTGTTCACACTCTACTTGCTCCCCAGGAGGACTGAAATGATCATTGAAGGGGACATTTGAAAAGGATTATAAATTTGAATTTGTCAGATGTCAACTGATCACTTTTTCCGCTTTTACTTTAATACAACTTTGATTACAGTTTGTGATAGCCTTAAAAGCTTCTATTGTAATTGAGCCCCGGAGAACGGTGCAGGACTGTTGTTAGAATGTCCACTGAAAGTTAAGTGGACTACTATAAAGACAATCGTTAACATACAATATGTGCGGTGTTATATGGGATCCCTGCATAAAATGGCTGTTTATTATCATTGCTTGTGCAACAGAGGCAATATACCCTGTCAATATTTGTTCATTCCTCATATAGGCCATTCAGCTTTTTGAAGGAACATTGACACATTCTCTTGAGTTGATCATGTTATTAAGATGTTGTGCCTGTGCACCATACAACCCTTTATGCTCATCACATACTCCTTGAAGACCCAAAAAACTCCCAAGCTTCATACCATTGTACGTTAAAAAAAAAAAGAGCTTGGCAATGCAAGTCACACTTGTGCATGATAGAAGCAGAGATCTGAGCCTGAAGAGAAAGGGCGTGATCTCTCCCTCGACAAGGAGGTGCCGCCCGAGCTCCGCAGCCTTGAGCTTTTCGTCTTTGGATCCTGCCCTCATTAATTGATAGACCGCTGTAATTGCTTCTGAAACTTCAAGCACCCTTGCTGCCATGTTGAATTTTGAGTTCCATCGCGTGACATTCGTTGTAAGCAGTTTTGCTACGCTGATTGTTAAGCAGATCCATAGCAAGACTGGAGCTTCTGAAGAAGGTTGAGATCTTTTGGCATTTTTCCATCACCGCCTTAGCTCCAGAACTTCGTTCCAATGCCTTATTGATACACAGCTGTATTACATGGGAAAAACAGGGAAGCCAGGTAATACTCTTCTTTAGATTATAAAGCTGTATGGCTCTTTTTATGTTCGACCCTTGATCCGTTGTTGCACAGATCAAATGCCCTTCCAAATTCCATCTTGCGACTACACGTTCTATAGAACAAATTCCAGGAATAAAAGTGTTATTTACATAGGTCTCAAACAGGCAGTAAACCGACAGAGCTAAAGCTATGATATTCTTACCAAGCTTTTCCAATAGGACTTCTGCCAATTGAGGGCCTTGGACTCGTTCCATGCCAATCACAACTGAAGCCGGCTGAAAGTCATGTGTTAGAAAGTGAAATGTTACTCCAAAGAACTTCCTTTGATCACCGCTTGTCCAACTATCCGCTGTGATTGCGCCTTGAATTTTACGATCAGTGATGTATCTCGATTTGCCTCCACATATGCATTACACTTAAATCCATGTTTGATTGGATAGCGTCTGTGCTTGGAATTACGTATAATGGATTAAGTTGCAAACATATTGCCTTGAAAGAATCCGAGCCAATTATTTTGAAGGTCGCTCCGTTGTCGGCGATAAGCCTTAAAAGTAATTTCTCGAAGAACTGTTGTTCATACGGAAGTGGCTCTTCATAGTCGTAAGAACAAATCCCTCTCTAGCCACTTCGAAGTTCCCCTGTGGTCTAGGGGGCTCATCATCATCATCATCTTGATCTTTCGACGACTTGACATTCTGGACCATGCCTTGATAGAGGCGAAATTCCTGCACAGCTTCATATATTGTGGAGTGGTTTTTGAGGAGATGTTTTTTCGTGATCTGCCGCCCCTAACTTCTTGTACTTTATGCCACACTTTACCCCGAGACTGTTCTTAACTGGCATTCGAAGAAGCCAGATGCATCTGTATTATAGAAATGTCCAAGGATACTAGACTTGCGTATGGACTTATGTATTGGGACTTGTGCCAAAGGCTTTTGTGAGGCGGGCGCGTCGTCGCACCGTTCGGGCGAAGGTAAAACGCCAAGTTCAAGCGATTCATATAGCGTGTACCATGTCTCCGATGCTCCATGACTGGTACGTAGGTTAGGTCGACGCTGCTCCAAAGCTTCAGCTTCAGCTGCAAGCAGGGTTGCTTATGGGTTGTCAAAAGATAAAGGATAGGCTAAATCCCGTGAGATCTGAGGAAGTCCACGAAAAGAGGAGGACGATGAAGATGCCCGAGAGGTCTGGTGCAGGAGATGGGCGACTTGGGCTGAACGCCATGCATATCTCTATGCCGTCCAGAGTACGATGAAGTAACTGAGGAGATAAGACCTAGGCTGTGGACTGCGATAATAATGAAAGCTCTCGGCCCTTTGTAGCGGTGGTAGTGGGGATTGTCGCGGAGCGCATAATGTGGATGTAGAGGGTGAGCCAAGAACATGGGATGCTGAGATTGAACGTAGGAATGACCTAGGTCTGGCAGGTTGAATAGGCAGTCCCTGATTTGTTGGAGGAGAAGGAGTCTTAGGATATCCTCGTTTGGCTTGGGCAGACCTGATGCTACTGGCGGCGACGCTGGCTTCGCTTCTTGAAGTCACTTGGGGCAACTGGCGTGTTTGCACTTCCTCGAACATAGACCTTGAACGCCCTTCGCGCGTCTTCACGCCCAAGACATTGTATTCTCCGCCAGAATGGTCAATATCGTTGCTTTGGTAAACATCAACTTGCTCTTGTTCGTGTCTGTCCTGACCACGACGCCATATATCACACTTCGCCTGCGCTTGCCGCTGGGCGCGTCGGTCGATGAGGCTCTCTGACTACAGAAGCATTGACGCGTACGGAAGAAGTCAGTAACAAGGTTCGAAGCAACGGATATCAAGTATTAACTAGCAACTAAGAGTCAAAGGTATAGACTTACAGGCGATCGCCTTCCAGAAAACCCGCTGTAATCATCGTCAGTCTCGAATTCGCACCTACTCTCGTTGAAAGTAGGGTCTTCGTCTAGATTTTCTGACTTCCTGGTTGAATGAGTGATATTCATCAAAGTCGTCGTTATTTTCTTCGCCATACTCTTCGTCATACTCTTCGTCATACTCTTCGCCATGCTCTTTGTCAAACAAGAAATTCTCACTCTTATCATTCATCGTTGAATAAAAAAAAGGAATTGCGTTTCAAGGTCAGGCAGACTGATTCAGGAAGAGGAATGGAAAGTGGGAGCATGAGAACAGAAAAAACTTTATTAAACAAAACAGGAATATGGACAAAAAAAGTTTTATCGTATATCGAGGGTTCTCTCCTCCACGAGGGGAACAAACTGTTTTATGTGGATTGAGTAAATGGGCTCAACATATTTAAAGATTGTTCCCTTTGTCTCTTTGCGAAGGCTGTTGCAAGAGAAGAATCTAGTACAATTGTATCAGTGTTACTTGGCGTCACAGACGATGATTATTGGTCTTTAAGATCTTTGAGATATAGAGATATAGAAGCCTAGCTATGGAAGTAGAAGTTGGCTTTGACTATATATAGTCAACATTAGTAATAAAGAGAAAGCAGAGGCAGAGATGCCGAGCATTTACTGAATTATTAAAGTACATGGCCGCTTTGTGAGACAAGATCAGACAAATAAAGTTAATCTGTCAACTGTTCGTGGTATTAAGCGTGTTTATAGGGATGATGCAGAAGGTTCTCTGAGAATTGAATGAGAATGAGAATGACAATGGCAATGGTAATGGTAATGGCAATGGTAATGGTAATGGCAATGGTAATGGTAGTGCGAAAAGAGAAGAAGCCTGTTATGCATGCAAATGATTGTGGATTTTTTTAAGCCTGTATGCTTTTTCTTCAGGTTAGCGCTGTTTGTGCAATAGGTTTGTGCTGTTTTCAGAACAGGTTCGCGCTGTTTTAGAAAAGGTTTGTGCTGTTTCAGAACAGGTTCATGCTGTTTCAGAACAGGTTCGCGCTGTTTGGGCAATCAGCTTGTGCTGTATGGGCAATCAGCTTGTGCTGTATGGGCAATAGGTTTGTGCTCGTTTTCTTCCAGCACGTGCTGGAAACCAAAACATCACGCCCTTTCTCTTCAGGCTCAGATCTCTGGATTCAGGATCAACTTTATAGTGCTTTGCGGCTTGAACAACAACAATATTATTAAGTCCATTCTCAATACGCGCGTCTTCAAAGACTAGAGTTAACGTACAAATGTCCAGCTTTTTCTTTATTATATGCTCTCAAGCAATGAACTAGACTTTATAATATAAATGCAACACTTACCTCGAATTCAAATTCATAGCCAGCGACTCTTTTCTTCATGCTTGAACCTCGGCGGTCCTCCTGCATATGCGGTATTGATGTGAGTTTTTATGACACACTGTCCCGCATGTTTTAAATATCTAGGTGTTGCCTTAACACTCTGATCGTTGTTGATAACGAGCTCCTAAGCTTTAAGCTTGACGTGTATGTCGCCTGGGACCATGGAACGGAGGAATGTGACATTGTCACTTTTCTCCGAGGTTTGATCGGTTTCTCTTCAAGCA
>NW_019029070.1:0-59030 GCF_002105155.1 Lobosporangium transversale | reverse complement strand
TCACCTGCAGCTCTCGTTGAGGCCATTGATATCCATCCTACAGCAGATTTTGATACCAGGGAAAGGTCACTCATGCCGGATGGTTCAGAAAGTTCAGAACTTGACGAGAGGATCATTGCGAAGGCCAATGAAATAACAACTAAGATTTTGCGCTCGGAGGTGCATGGTTATAAATGGATTAAGTCAACTCTCGATGATGAAACGATCAATGTTATTGTAAACGACTTCCATAAAGAACCGTATGACTATCTGCCTCGATTTTTTACGTGAACGAAGAGGACTTCAGCTCTTGGCTTGAACAAGATTGTCGCGATCATTATTTCGTTTGGATATGTCACGTACATTGAGAAAATAAACTAGATGACAAGAAGCAAGTATTTTATTTTAAACCTACAAATACTACCGTAACCATAACTCACGAGGCCAAAAATTGCGCCCAAAACCGCTCCTCAAGGCCCTCCTCTCCCCAAGATACCCCTCAAGGTGCCCTTCAAGATTCTGGGCAGGAACAGAGACAAAGGAAAGGAGACGCGTCTTTAAGAAGAGCCAGAAAGTCGGATATACAGCAAAGTTCCTGTACCTCCTTCTCAATACACCCTGATACATTATTGGCAGGGGTTCGGGCTACACCGCATTGCAATGCGATTTCCACATACTTCATGCCTGCGAGGTGCATCCCAACAATGATACCTTTTTGCTCGATGTCTAAGTGTCAGGACATGGTAGCTTACTCAAACTATTTATATCTGGGAAACGGAAGAAAGAGATTGAAGAAAATGTTTCCCTGCGAAGCTATTTCAGTATTTTATTTTTTTTGACTAAACTTCATTTTAGATGACTGGTTTTTACTGTCTACACAGCTTTTTTTTTTTTTTTTTTTTTTGGCTCAGTACTCTATTCGTCATTACTGTTGCATTTTCCTCTCCTCTTTTGGCTTTGAGCAAATGAGATAGATCTTTAGAGACAGTTCTTGTGAAGACAGTTCCATAGGTCAATGTTCTGGTTATTCATATAGGTGACTTGAACTTCCTGAAACTATTTCCACGTCCTCATTATCATCGTTCTCATTAACATCACCTGAGTTTCCAGGAAGGTTAATAGGCTGTTCTGGTTCACTAAGACTTGAGTTCATCGTGCTTTTTTCATTATGGTCCATGTTCTCTTTTTGGTAGGCGAAAGGTGACATTATTAGAGATCTGAGCCTGAAGAGAAAGGGCGTGATTTCCGATTTCCAGCACGTGTTGGAAGAAAACGAGCACAAACTTGTCGCTCATACAGCACAAACCTATTGGCGACTGTTCGGACTCCATCTGATACTGTATAAACACCTGAATACTGCCACATGCTATTGACTACTCTACGTCCCTTAAACAATATTCTTAGCATACATCTGAACTTTTGCAAGGGATGTGTCAATACTTCGACAAACATGTAACATTTAATGGCTACATCACAGCCCTTGGATTGTGGAAGCGCTGAAAGTATGCGGAAAACGGGAACCATTTGTGTTTTTACTAGCAACAAGCGTGGTTTCAAAAAAGTTTGCCTCCAAGGAACAAATCCTATATCCTTCATTGCTCAAAAGATACAATCTTGTCTTTTCTGCACCCCAAAAGCTCGCCATAATCCTATTGAAGCGTTCAGAGGCATTATTTGCCTCATAGTTTGAGGATTAGCAGACTTTCAGTCAAGTTTTATTGTTTTGAACAACACAGTAAATCCTGTCCATTCGAAGTTAGTCCCTTGGATGGCAGCTATTCAGGGGATGCTAATCAATTCCGCTAAATTATGGTGAAATCAAAGCAGATTTGGAAAACCAACAAGCATCGAACAGTCGCCTTAAGCAAGTGAGTGACCTCTCTGTGGCGCGCACGGACCATGGGGGCGACTTTTCAAATTCTTTTATAGAGATGAAATCCAAAGTCGCCCCAGTTAAATATTTTAGCCGTGATACATCTCAAAAATAAAGAACCTTATTAAATTTCTATGACAAGCCTTTTTATAGGATTAAGAACTATATTATTACTGATTACGTGACAAAAATTCTAAGTTGGGATATTTTAAAAAGTTTCTCTTTGAGCTCGTCGAAGCTGACATGAAGAAGATCTTTGTAATCTTGATTAATCCAGTGTGGTTTGGTGCACCAGGGGAACCACGCATGTAAACTATTTTAAATCCAGTTACTGGCTCTCCATCCTTTTTGACAACAAAATGTCCATCGTCAATTAGGCGGAATGATTACCTCCAAATACTTCGTCCAAATATTTTCAATCTGATTTTTGCCGTCGGACCTCTCCTTATAAAAGCGTTCTGGATCTTGCTTATTTGTCTTCTCTGTTCTTGGAAATACTTATGGACACCTGGATAAACATTGTGTCGAGTATGAAATCAAAGCGAGGATAACTCGAATGACAATGGCTCAGTACATGTCCATAGCCACGTCCAAGAGAAGTCATGCTTGATGGATTGTCCCATGATCCTTAAAGTCCATTATAATCTCGTTGGATTCTGCCGAAAGGTTTGTTGCTTGAGAACGATTGGCTTGGTTAAAGTCAAAAACCGGACCAGCAGTGCCAACTCGAAATCATCTCCACTCATCTCTCCAAAATAACTCCCCTCAGGATATGCTCATGATGAGGCATATTTGTAAACGCCTGAAAGAGTGCTTTCTGCGCTGGGAGGCACAAGACATAGTTTATGGCTCCGCGGTTCTTGTTGAGACGATAGATAAGCCCTAGGTCACGGAAATCCCATTCAAAATCACACTCTGCGAGTTGTTGCCAAGGAAGACTGTTGCAAGGCTTTTAGCGAACTTCTTCTTCGATTCTCGCTGCGAGATCGTAGTAGTCCAAACTACAGTGGAAACTCGCTTGTTCTCTCAGTTACATACATCAATGCTATTTCTTGTGAGTGGTCTTTCCTCAATTGACCGGATGAGAACATAAACTCTCGTGGCACACGGTTTGTAATCCTCATTATATCCTGGACAATATCGGGTTGGTTCAGGTGGACCTCCAACCATTTTGAAAACACTGTCTCGGATAGTGGGCCAACAAAGTACAATAAGGATACTCGAGCACTGTCTTCCATAATCTGCAATTCATATTTGGCATGGGCTGTTCCTGTAAATATCACTCTAGATCCTTTGTATTGAGACTCCATAGATTAAGGTTCATTAGATGCTTCAGGAACGGGTATTTATCCGGCACTACGGTTTTTCTTGGAATAACTTTCCATGTTCGTCGATAATGAACAGTGTTTTGCGCTCCTTCTGTTTGAATAGGTCGAATACTGCGCGAGCAGCCACAATTGAAATTACATTTCAGAAAAGTCGAGGAGACTTTCCAGATCAGATGCCGTCAAGATATCCCTGTTGAAAGCGAAGAAGCCTTAACAGTGCCTTTGCCGATTTTTATCCGACTTCCATTAATATCGCGGCATCTGGTATATAAAGGGTAAGCCACCCTTCCGCATATCCTTTTGCAGCAAGGAAATAGGATAGATATGACTTGCCAACCCCCATAGGACCAGAAAGGACTCGCCGATGAAATAACTTTGTTCAGCACTAATCTCCTTCCACAATTCAGCATCTGATCCGTAATATAAACCGAATTATATTCCTAAATTCTTTCGGTGTGGCCCAAGGATGGAATGTAACTTGATCACCAAGCTGATTATCGCTTTTCAGATGATTAAACTTATTACGTGATCGGGCGGGTCTTCAGGATTCTCCAGCATTGCGATCCAAGAGGGGTAACGTGACCATTTTGCCATCAGAAGCCCTGTATTCTCTCCACCCTTCCTCAATGCGCATCTTCTTTGAAGGTGAAATATACCGTGGATCTAATTATGATCATCGTACACATACACAGTTGGTTAGTACCATAACATATAGTCAGTCACCAAGTCAATCTATCTATACAGCAAAAAACAAATTATTACCTTCATCCATTTTTCTCTTGAGAATCTGTTCCGATGACTCTAGAAAGATAAGAGAGCGCGGCAATGGCAGAAATTTAGCATTTTGATCAGATCAAAGAATATATTGCTGTCAATGAGATATAAACGCCAGCTAATGGAGAGTCAGAGCATGTGTGCGAAACGCGAAACAGATTCAATCAGAAAAACTAACAAATGCATCAATGTAAACAGGTCAAATAAAAAATAAAAATAAAAATGAAAACTGTGTTCTCAGACAACAGTGAGAGTCAGAGCATGCCACGGACCAGGGGCGACTTTTCAAATTCTTTTATAGAGATGAAATCCAAAGTCGCCCCGTTAAATAGTGTTGCCGAGATTCATCTCAACAACATAAAAAAGGGAGGGATACACGTGACCGTGATGAGATAGCTTCATCAATTGAAAATATCAAAAACATCAGTCCATCAAAGCTAAATACATACCTTGCGCGGAGCTTGACAAAAATATGGATAGTTTCATCTGGAAGTTTAGAATTAAATATGTTCCCAAGCTTCTTTGACGCGATTGCGAGAGCCTCTTTTGACTCGATTTCTGACTCGACGATGGTCTTGCCTTCGTCAGGATGGAAACCTTGTAGAGGGTGAGCTTGTCTGCGGCAAACATATCGATTTCTGGCTTCTTCGCTGCCTTGATGGCTTGCTGGAGTTCGCCGACCGAACGATTGGAAAGAGTGTTTACAGGAAAAGACGTTGCTTCTCCCTCAACAATACAAAAAATCTTTAGTTCAGTTGGCTCGGAGATTTTAGGCCCACTGGTGCTTGAACACTCTTCATACGGTTTAGGTCGAGGTGATGCGTTTCGAGATGGTGTTCTGGTCTTTCCCATTGTGATTTCAAAACTTTTTAAAAACAAGGATATAAATGGACAGAGGGCAGAAAATAGGAAAAGTTTGATAAAAATGTTAAAGGATGTTAATTCAGTAGCAGATGGTTCAAAATTGTGACAATGTAAGTTGTGATGATGAAGTTGAGGGAGGAAAAAAAAAAGTTGCTTGCGTGACGAAGGAAAAGGAGTGACAATTGATAAATCTGTTCCTTTTAAGTCAGGACTGAGGAATATTTTTTCAAATCATTCACATGTCATATTCTTTGTGACGTGAAAAGCAATCACAATCTTTCAGGTGCTTTCAGTTCAGAGAACAATTTATAAGACTATTTTATAATTGTCGTTCTGCGAGCGACCACCAGAGCCATGCCGCGGTAGAATATCTAACGGGGGCGACTTTGGATTTCATCTCTATAAAAGAATTTGAAAAGTCGCCCCATGGTCCGTGCACAGACCCATCTGCGCCGCCGTGTCACCACATCTGATAAAGTCCTGCAGAGGCGGTGTGGTTTTTTTTAAATAAAGAGCATAAGGTCAAAGGGTCATGCGATTTACTTTCCATCCAATGAAATTATGCCATCTCATCTCTTTTCCTTATCACATCACAAAATGTTAAAACACTTTCATCGCCATGAGAAACATCCATTTTATTCCTTTCCTTCCTCCATCCCTTTCCCTTCGCTCCCTGAATTCCTCCACCAGGTCGCTATAACCAAGACAACCAGTACGTACATGCTTTCTGCGCGCACCAATGAAGCTTGCTCTTAAACTAATACTCTGCAATTCATAAACAGTGCGCGAAGAACCCACTACCATCGAGATACTGCGCAAGCGGCTTGCTGCTATTTCGCTTGAACTCGCAGATGCAAAGGGATCTTGAAATATCACAGGCACAACTTGAGGGCACCCTATCCTGTCTTTCTGAAACTCAACTTGAGCTGAAGAACACTAAGGATGCTCTTGCCAATAGCGAGCGTGCACGCCTGGAGGCCAACCGCGACCGATTGAGTCGCCCTTATGGAAAGCAGGAGGTCTTTGCTATTTTGAAGTTCCGCAGCCTCAGCCATTGCCTATTGGAGGCTATCGTCTCTTTGCGCTGCAGCGCAAGGCTGTCGATCGTACCTTGGACCAGTTCATTGCTGACAATCCTGACCTCGACCCCGTTGAGATTGCAGAGTTGCGATCTGATCGTTCTCCAAGAGGCGAAAACGTTTACCTACAGATGAAAGATGACGTGGCTGCACCAATCGACTTCAGCCGCCGCAACTTCGTTCTCAAGGATAGCAAGACTGAGGAGGAGATGATCGTTTATGTTCAAAAGGTCTTTAACACTCATACTCAGGAAAAATAAGAATCATTCCCATGATAGTCTATTGTTCACTCGATAACAAAATAAAATGAAATTGCTACTCATATACTATAAACTATCAACATATTACCTACTATGTCTGAAAATACAAACCGGACTTACAAAAAATTTGAATCAGTTTACTTTGCTGCTGACAAGAAGCAAACCTTGGGTCCACAAGCAAGGGCTCACGAATGGGCTGATGCGAAACAGTAATACTTTCTTTGTGATGTACGAAAGTGGCCTTTCTCCCGGATGGCAAGAAGTCGTCTTATGAGTTTGCAAGCTACAAGGATCTACCTCCATTTTTGGATATAATATAACAAACTCCCGAACCCTTACAGATGCTTTTTTCGAGCAAATCCGAGAAGGAAATCCCTGTTGTGAGTACTACGACATTGACCTGGAAACTTACTACGACCTCCAAGGGAAACACCGATCCTCCTTCACTCGAAGACGGCGCTAGTCCACTCGTCCCTAGCGAGGGCATCGATGCTATTGCGTAACTTGAAAGACGAGTGTTTTGGTGAGTTTCTTGCTGCTCGCAACCAATATGCACCGAAATATCCCATCACCGAGAATCAATGCCGAATCTTGACTTCATCCACTCATAAAAAGATATCATTGCATGTCATGATACCAACGTACACATTCGAGAACAATCACAGACACCTTCGGACATTCCTGCTTGATTTTTTCAAGGATATCAAAGCTGACCAGGATCAGAATGAAGGTAATCTGCTCAAGTACATTGATTCAGGTGTATACTCAAGAAGCAGAAGCATCCGATGTCTCGGAAGCTCGAAACGTAGAGACATAACCAGACGTTTCATCCGTACCCCATGGCATCAGCCATCTATGCATGCATTGGATGCAGAATTTTTCATCACCAATGTTCAGCCCAATAGTATCAAAGTGGAAAAATCTCCAGCTGCCGACAGGTTCTCAAGGCGCCAGCGTAACCAGATACCGTCAATTTCAGCAGCACTTGGAGATGCATCTAGAGATATGACATTACCACACCAGTTGTCCGTTATCTGTCGTCTCTGATGCTGTACATAGAATATTTGCACAATACAAGCATGCAAACCTATACAGAATACAGTATGATGGCCAAGGTGGGATCTATAAGCTGCAACGAGTTCAATCTGGTCAATGCGATGTATGCAAGAGAAGACACGACAACGAGAATGGCTATCTTCAAGTGAGTCGAAATGGAAGAGTGACGCTGTATTGCTACAGAGCTATTGCCGAGGGTTTATCCCGCAATATCCTCGTCGGGGAATTGGATTTCGGCGAAAAGATTGTCCTGAGACAACATCTTGCTACGTTGGACACAGATCAGCACTTGCATCCAGGCGAAGTGTATGCGTCACCCGACATCAAATACCACAAATCACCGATGAGTCTCTGATAAGGAGCGAGACTGGCACTGGAAAAACGACATTCTTGGAGCAGTTTATTCAAATGAACCCCAAAGTTGACGTATCTTGCAATATCTCCAAGACAGACACTAGCCTCCAGTCTAGAGAAGAGACTCGGGTTTAAAAGCTATTTGGATTTTCCCTCCACTTATATCAAAGGTCAGAAGATTGTCATACAAGCCGAATCTTTACATAAACTGGATCTTGCATACTACACCATGGATGTTGTTCTGGTTCTGGATGAAGTGTCATCTATCTTTGATCAGATGACAAGTGTCGCCACCATGAGGGGCTTCCACAAGGCCAATAATGATATATTACGAGACTTCATTAAGGTATCCAGGAAGGTGATTGCCTTGGATGCTGATCTAACAGACCGAGACGTTCAGGTCATCAAGGAGCTTCGAGATGATGTCCACGTTATCCATAATACACTCAAGCCACAGCAAGGAGATCTCGTCTCTCTTTATGAGAATGAGGCTTCTCTGAAGTTAAAGGTTATTAACTAGTCAAGTCTGGAAAGAAAGTGTGGGTATGTAGCACACAGAAGGCTGAAGATGCTGAAAGTTTACATAGTGAATTGAAGGATATGGGGTTCATTGGGATGTGCATCACTGCGAATTCCCTGGAGTTGGAGAAGAGGGCATTTGCACAGAATATTAATGAAATCGCACCAACTCTCGACTATTTTATTCATACTCCAACCATCACAGTTGGGCTTGATTGTAACATGCAACACTTTGATTATGTTGCAGGATTTTTCATGTCACAAAGTAAAGTCAATGTAGAGACATGTAGGCAAATGCTCAGAAGAGTACGGCACGTCCAGCAAAAAGAATACCTTGTCTATATCAGCAATTCAATAAACAATCTTCCAACAACACACAACGAAATAGTCAGGTATTTTTGCAGCCAAGAGGTTCAAATCAAGGGATGCGCTATGGATACGAATGGCTTTCCGTTTGATCTGAGGGTAGGGCAAGGTCCTGGAGTGAAGCATGATGTTGGTGATATTTACTACACAATATTCATCAATGCACTGATAAAGAAGCATCTATCAATGAATGATTTTCTTCAGCGTTTCATTGCTCAAATGGTTCAGGCTGGCTGCAGAGTTGTTGGGCTATCTAATCAGCCCAAGGACCTTAAGGTTTCTGAATCTCTGAAACAGAGGACAGCCACCCTACTTCAAGCCAAGTATACAGGGATATCGGAGGCCAAGGTAATTGATTACGAAGAATTACTACGACTGGAAACAAGGTCAGACCTTTCTACTGAAGAGTATTACGCAGTACAAAAATTCAGGATTATGGACGCCTACGGCATTGAGGACCCATCTATCCTTACGCCTGAATGGGTGCAGACCTACAGTAACCCAAAAGAGATGAAGGTCTTTCAGAATCTGCGAGCCTTGAAGAACGACCCAGAGTTGAAGATGACAAAGCAGAGCGACTCGTATCCTCTGGGGAAAGATCAAGAAAGGAGGGACACTGGCGCCATACTACATAGACTACATCAATCAAAGTATACCAAACTAAAGTATGCAAAAGACATCCTCTTTGCCTGTGGTTATGACTCCCCATTTGATCCCAAATGTAGAGCATCCACTGCTCTCAAATCAAGCCTGGATGAGCAATGGGAATCGCTATCGTCAAACATGCGGAATATTTGCACACAACTTCTAATCCCGTACCCATCTCATAGCAACTGGAACTTCAGAAACCGGCAGAACTTTGTCAACTCTGTCTTGAATGAGGTTTTTGGTATTCATATAGTTGGAACTAACAAGAAAGCCACAAGCTATCATATAAAATACATGAGGGAAGTAGGGAAGAATTGGGAAGGTTTCTTCAATGATGGAACTAAATGAATATAACGGAGGGCTTGAGCAGATTACGATATTGTATTCTTTTTGAAAAGTCATGGATTAATATTTAACCGGGGGCGACTTTGGATTTCATCTCTATAAAAGAATTTGGAAAGTCGCCCCCATGGTCTGTGCGCGTCATGATGGTTTTTGAAAGTACGTGCAATCGGTCTCTAGAAGCTGATTTTGGTTCTCCAATAGTCTTGGATGCACTGTTTGTAGTTGGAATGCTGTAGAGCCACCCATGTTGCCTCAGAGATATCGAAGCCTTCCCATTGAACCAGAAACTCCATGTCCTCACCTTCCCCGCGATGGTCTAAAATCCTAGCAACCTCGTATCCCTCCTGCGCTGTCTCTGCCATAGTCTCATCTGCAGTGTCTAGTATGTTAGGCTGCGAACTAGCTACAGATAGGAACGCTTCTTGTAGTTCTAAAAGACTTCGACCATGATTTAGTTTGACTTTGATGCTGGGGAGCTTCTCATAAGCAACCTGATACTCATTATTGTCTGGAAAGTCAAACGCATCTTGCATCCAGAATGTGTGGTGCGTCTGAGTGGGGATATTATGGATTGACACGACTCTCTTGATATTCATAAGCAGGCAACAAAGCTTGAATTGGAGATCAAACGTCTTTGCGTCTGAGAAACGGATGGGAGCGTCGTGTGTGAACTTGGAGAAGGTGGATTGCATGTCTCCAAAGCACCCTTCGATGCTTGACCGAAACCCACCAAACGCTTTATTGTAATGTAACTCTTGGTCTGTCATGGCGATCCCCCTAGTCTTGCGCACAGGATAAGAGAAATTTTCGTAGGACAGTGCATTTGATGGTTCGACAATTTGTCTAACGAACCCACTGTAGCCACCGTCAAGAGCAACACAGTCCAGCTTGTGTATATGCGATGCAATGTTCATCTTCACAAGCATAATCCCTTCATTGAAATCTCGAGAAGGAGCTGGCTTGGATGCAAACAATATGATATTGTTCATGTCTGAACACACTTGAATACGAAAACCCGACTTCTTGAGTTTATAAGAGTAGAGACTTGGCTTGTCAGCACCGATGTAGCTGACTCTTGTGTCATGTCCGTCTAGATTCAATATCACATGCTTGAATGGATCAGGGTTGTTCTTGGCAAGTAGCAATCGTAGCTTCAAACTCGAGCACATATCTCTCATCATTGAGGTTATGTCATCATGTAGTTTCACAGGGTCCCGAAGATAAAATTCCCTGTGCAAGTCGTAAAAGGACGTCTTTGGTATGAACCTTGACATTGTAGACAATGAATCTCCTGTGATTAGTGCATACAGGAGCAGAAGACCCTTTTCGACATTACGATATGGGCTACCATAGTCACGCACTCCAAATACTTGTGTCAGAAAAAAGAACGTAGGGATGAATCCTAGACGGTCAAGCACCATTGACTTGACGTGTGTTACGTCAGATATCTCTTTCATCTCTGTGCGATGAAACTTGGCTTTCTTTATAGCTGGCCACTCCTCTTGCATGAACCTCCACTGAGCCTCAACAAGGCGTACATATTCCTCAGAAACAGCGCTCATACAGATATACTCTTTGAAAGCTATTGGATATAAAGCGCTTTATTACAACTCCTCTATATTATTCCATGTGTTCACTTTATTTTCATCCTACCTATTCAAATATTCACTTCAATTTACAATCCATCCGAATATGGCGACTGTTCGGACTCCATCTGATACTGTATAAACACCTGAATACTGCCACATGCTATTGACCACTCTACGTCCCTTAAACAATATTCTTAGCATACATCTGAACTTTTGCAAGGGATGTGTCAACACTTCGACAAACATGTAACATTTAATGGCTACATCACAGCCCTTGGATTGTGGAAGCGCTGAAAGTATGCGGAAAACGGGAACCATTTGTGTTTTTACTAGCAACAAGCGTGGTTTTAAAAAAGTTTGCCTCCAAGGAACAAATCCTATATCCTTCATTGCTCAAAAGAGACAATCTTGTCTTTTCTGCACCCCAAAAGCTCGCCATAATCCTATTGAAGCGTTCAGAGGCATTATTTGCCTCATGGTTTGAGGATTAGCAGACTTTCAGTCAAGTTTTATTGTTTTGAACAACACAGTAAATCCTGTCCATTCGAAGTTAATCCCTTTGGATGGCAGCTATTCAGGGGATGCTAATCAATTCTGCTAAACTATGGTGAAATCAGAGCAGATTTGGAAAACCAACAAGCATCGAACAGTCGCCAATGTTAAGCATGTTCCAATTAGGGCACCAAACTCTGAGGCCGTGCGCATAAAAGAGAATTGTCGACGAAAAAAGCGATATTTGCGATCTTTCTTTCTTTCACTCACCTACCAATTTACCATCTTGTGTTATTTAAACGTGAGGATTTTTCAACTAAGCATATAGCTATCCAATTCTCCTTTCTCCATTTCTCTCCTTCTCCATCTTTGGCGTTTTCATAGAAAAAGAGAGAAGAATGTCAATCACTCTGCAACCATGGAAACTCAAGCTGCTCTCCATTCCAAAATCTTATCCAAAATCCATTGAAAGCTGCACTCATGCTATTGTAAAGAACATCTTCTTTCCTAAGAGGTACGCGGCATCCCCCATTTATTTCATTAGTACAATCCTATAACTGTCAACTTTCAAGTATAACAAAAAAAGCTTCTTTTACACTAATCCAAAACCATCCCAACTTCATTATCTCCTGAATGGCATATTCCTATTCATGCAGTCGTGATACCCTATTTTCGTTCACACAAAATGCACTTGAGCTTGCTATCATAGCGGACATGAATGTGATTACAGATGAGTTCCTATCACTCAAATTAGAGGGTATGATGGTAACTGAGGATGTGTTTTGTGCGTTCATGGTCGATGACCCCGATGGCATTGGTAAGCAAAAAGTAAATGAAATGAACTGACGACATTGTGAGCATGTGTGCATTTGTACGAATGAGCGAATAGTTGAAAAGAGGCTAGAGCGTGATAAGTGGGTTTGCTTGCTTACTGAAGCAATTAAAATTACAACCATTATCTCTCTCCAATAATTCTTTGTATCCGCACCTAATCAGAGTACTTTACAATAATAAAAAACTGCATTATCTGGTCCCTGATGGGAACAGTCCAATCAGCGATACAGAAGGGTGTGGTGGGACAAACAAACAATGATCATGCGCATGATCCCCACCGTTTATTATTAAAGTTATTCACGTATTACTATAAACATATGCTGAGAATGATAACTGACTACTTATCCTATTGGTCACTTTGTCTTATTCCTAACAGACAACTCGGGGAGGCGTATCAATGAACTATCTGCATTATTGAGCAGGAATGGGATCTCTATCTTTTATCTCTCTACCCGTATCACAGATTTCATTCTTGTCAAGGAAAAGCGCATCAGATCCGTTTTGCCTGCCATCCGATCGCTCTTCTCTCTCTCAGTAGATTCTGATTGTGATATCTCCTCTGGGTACCACTCACGCGGATTCTCTTCCGAGTCTGAACAGGGTTCATTTCCCGGGAGTAGTTTCACATCCATGAACTCGTTTCTACACAGACCTTCATCGCCTTCGTCATCTCGTTTCCAGTCTTTGCATTATCAATATCCAACGCAGAATGGATCCTATATCGCTTCATCTTTTCAAAACCAACAACAACAACAGCAGTACGGAAGTAGTTTAGGGAGTAGTTATAGCAGGCCATCACCCGGAATCACTATTCCATTTGGCAGACGCCCTAACTATGCCTATTACCACCATTCAAGTTCACGTGTAGGTTCAGGAGGGTTTTCTGGTGCTCCTGGGCGACAGAATTCTGATTCAGATACATCCTCTCTGGATGGGCTTAATGGGACCGAATCAGGGGCAGGAAAGGGAGGGAAAAGTAGTGGCGGTAGCGGGACTATAGGCAATGGATATGGCGTAATGTCCGACAGTTATAGCCAGTCTAGTTTCACTCATCACCACCATAACCAGCAATATAGCAATAGAGAACATCAACAGCGTGGGCGACAGAACTCAATTGCAGAATCATCGTTCGGTGAGGGCATTGGACGATATTTTCCAAAGCGACATCACCATCATGGACCTTCTTCGTATGACAGTCTTGATAGTATACCGAATCAAGCAACACCAAATGTGGGTACAAGGTCTGTATCCGCGAACGATAACATCATGTTCCCACTCTTAACGCCGATCAACAACAGCTTCCCTAGCTTTGGATCATTTCCTTCTTTGGGCCTTATGCAAGAGACACTTGAAGAGCAGGAGGAACGAGAAGCCAAGATTAAGGAACAGATTCGGAAATCCTGTCCGAGATCTGTTACTGATGACAAGTTGATCATGGCGGGGCTTTCGCTGTATGATATTTTTTTTTTTAAAAAAATATTTATGTAAGATCTTACAAGTTTTTAATCAAAAATGAGACATTAAACTGTGCTATTTTATTTTATTTTTTATTTTTTTTATGTTATTATTAGTGACTACCAGTCGGAATGGGCGGTGACGTTGTTGAAAGTGTTCTTTTACCCAGAAGAACTGCCAGGACTTTCAAGGCAAGAAAAAGCACTACTTACCTAACATGGGCGTTTGTAGCGCCTGTTACTACATTGCTCTAATAGCATATATATCTGACATGTACTGTTTGTATCGAAACCACTATGAACAGTGCTCCAAAATCAAGGTTCATCTCATTCACGACAACTGACGAAGGAGCCTCACTTATCGCAGTATGTGCTTGAAGCCTTAAAAAATATGTTAAGGCACTTTTATTTTTATTTTTTTAATTTTTTTTTTAAAAAAAAAACAGAACATACATTACTTATAATATATGGTTCAATGATGGATGAATAGGGTCAGGAAGTTTTAAGCCAATTTGAAGACCATATGCTCAATAAGAGTTCATCTGAGACCATGCTCCGATGTATTCAAGTGGACTTGTCAAGATTTGGGTTAGATACGTTTGGGTTGGTATACTCGATGTCTAACCCATTGGTGGACCAAGATGTGAACTTGTTGTGTATGAGCACGTCCCGAACTGCAAATGTATTGGTGTACGATTCGGATCTACAAAAGTCGCTCAGGATACTTAGCATGGCAGGATAAAAAAAAATAATAATAATTTAAATGAAATTTGTAAAAAAAAAAAAAAAAAAAAGATGGAAAGGATTCAGATTTTTTGTTTTATTGAGGTTGACTTGGTCTTTTTTATTTTGATGAGATGGCCTTAGAAGAGAAACTTCCATATAGGGCCACAGCCAAGGCAACAAAGCTGAGAACAGTTCTCCCGAAGTGAAGGAGATCCCATTTGATGAACAGTTGATCCAATTCAAAATCAGTATCACGAGCAACGACAGTTTGGCCACTTTTTTGTCCTTTTTGAAGGTCATAATCGTGAGTGTCCAAGACCGCAAATAAGGTTCTGTTGATAGGTGCAATGAATGCAATCGTATAAGGGATGATGGAGGTCATGGTCATGGATGCTACGATAAAGTATGGGTTCTCAGTTTTGTAGTATACGATGCTGCCTGTTGCCAATGAGGTCATGATTAATCCGACCTGGAGATCTGAAAAAAAAAAAAAAAAAAAAAATCAGTGAAACCATGAACAAAAGAATAATGGTTAAGGAAAAGTAAAAAGAAAAAAGAAAAAAGAAAAAAAAAATACTAACTTTTGCCAATATGATAAGCGTTCGCCCAGATTGGAAGTGCTGTTGTGTTAGGCACCCTGCGCAGGGATGGCATGATAATAGCATTGAAAGAGAGTGCGACACCAGCGAATAGGCCGATTGATGTGATGGTCAAAGACTTTGTTGTGAAAAGTGCTGCTGGCTGATTGAAAAAGGTAGATATGGCTGTAGACATGATGAATAGATAAATCAAGAGGAGAAGGAATGTGTGGGAGAAGCCAAGAAAGAAAGAAAGAAAAAAAAATTAACAGCGAGATACAAATATATTTTGTGACAATATGATTATGCGAAGGACGTCCAGAAAAGCGGGAGAGACAAACTTGCATACGCGATCAAGAAAGGCGATTTTTTTTTTTAAGTCACATGCATGTATAAACATTAATGCGCTGCAGAATGCGTTGTGCCAGAAATACCTTTTTTTCTCAGCCCTGCTCTGCTTGATTGAGCACTCCACTGCGGCAGGCCTAGCATGAAGTCATCGCGGTGGCGGTGGCGGGTGGGCAAAAAAAAAAAAATTAGGCTGAAAGAAGAATAAAGATTCTTCATTCATTTCATTCTTTCATCACTCCCCTCATCCTTTCTCTTCTTATTTTTTTTTTTATTTTTATTTTTTTCAATCCTATATTCTCATTCCTTTACAAACAACTTTTTCTTAAATAACCTATTTTTCACCATGGCTCTGCGAAGACTTCAAGCTGTAAGTTCCATGTCTTTTCACTGACATTGCTAATAAAATGCTATACTACTTCTTGCTTGGATCACTAAAGAAGAATAAAAGTAGTAAAAACATGTAACTATTACAGATAATAATGTTGCAAATGATTAATCAACCTTACATCGTCGCTATGTTCATTATTCTTATTCATAATCTCAGGAACTTACTGACCTCAACAGGAACCCCCTCGAGAACGTCAGTGTGGGACCAAGTGATGATAGCAATATCCTTCACTGGAAAGGTAAGCATCCCCCTCTCCCCACTATTTGAGACAATTTTCACCCGGGTGGTGTCTGCGATTCAGAAATAAGTAAAAAAAAAAAAAAATGATCAAGGAATATGCCACAATTATTATTTATGTGGCATCCCAGGGAATGGGTCGTGTCGACATGGATATTCAAAAGGTCGTATACTATTTGGAACATGAAGCTTGGATACCTAGGCAGAATTATCGCTCGCTGGGAAAGAGTTTGTGGTTCCTTCATAGGAATATTTATATACTTTTTCTTTTTTGGGGGGGACATTGCAAGGAAGAAATCCCTTAAAAATTCTTATAGCGAGCAGATTACAAAACAGCCCCGATGGGGGCGCGTGGTGGCACAGTCGAAAAGAATCTGGACCTTATTTTTATTTGGTACGCCTCCTCTTTGAAGATTTGCTACTCAGTAACTAACGAATTGGAAAAATCGTCAATGTCTTCTTTACTTCATCATTTTAGGTCATATTCTTGGACCTGTAAGTTTTGCAATATGATAAACTGGGCTGTGCTCTTTTTTTTTTTTTTTTTTTTTTGTTCACAAAGCAAATAGACTCTTACCTGTTACATACTTCTTTTTTACTCCTTTAGAGCAACTCGCCATACAAAGGTGGAATCTTTAAAATCGATATCCAGTTCAACACTGATTATCCTTTCAAGCCTCCAAAGGTAACTTGGGCTCTCACAGCTTTCTAGCTCACCAGCTTTTTTTTTTTTTTTTTTTTTTTTCTTTCGATTTCAAATTCAAATTAAATCGACTTTATCAATCCTATCTAGGTCAAGTTCACTACCAAGATCTATCATCCCAACATTGATGAGGAAGGCGCTATCTGTGTTGCTTTGTTAAAGAATGATCAATGGAAGCCAGCAACACGCGTTAACCAAGGTATGTGTATTTATTATTTTATCTTGTTTTTTTTAAAAAAAAAAAAAAAATAAAAAAAATAAAAAAATAAAAATAAAAAATAAAAAATAAAAAGGCAAATAGGGAGCGACCAATAAGTGACATGCACTGCTAGAAAATACTGACTTGATTTTGGATTCTCTAGTCCTCCGTGCACTCGTCACTCTTTTAGAGCAACCTAACCCCGAAGACCCATTGATGACTGATATTGCTGAGATCTATGTCACAGATCAAGCAAAGTTCCAGAAAACAGCCAAAGATTATACCAAGAGGGTAAGCAGAGGTCATATATACATCCTATCAACTATATTTATCGGAAATGCTGTTGCTCCAGGTCACTAACATAATTGATGACCATGTTGCGCCCTCTGCCTCTACTTTTTTCTCTGCTTCGCTAGTATGCTTCCTCTTAAGAGTCATATCATCATCTCAAGTTGTGTTATGAATTAACACATCAAGCCCTGGGTTTAAAAAACGAACACGCGGTGCAATCTGTAGAGTGCCTTGATGTTGTCCTTTGATTCCATTTCCATGTCAACCAAAATATCACTGTTTTCCTCCATTTTCATAACTAGTTCATATACTCCATTACTCTTGCAAAGATTATAAAAAATAAAAATAAATAAAAAAAATGGATCTGACCATGGGACGCCAGTGTACAGTTTAGAGTTTTTCGTTCAATATGAAAGGAGCAAAGGCTTATCTATTTTAAAATGCCTCGGGTATTTCATTTCAGAGAAGGGGCGATAGTGGCGGGATGCCAGAGCCAACTTCATACCAAATTTCGGGCAGTTCGGCGGATGCTGACCCCCCTGATTCTGATGCTGATGTGGATGGCCCAAAAATATGAAGATGATGAACTGGCCAGCGCTTTTTTCTGTTGCTATTTCTGCTTCTATTATCTGCTACTAACGACGATGTCGACTTTGATGCCCGTTGGGCTTCACTGACTGAAAAATCCTCTGGGAGAACAATCATCTGCTTCGGAAATAATCCCTGGAATGTTAATGCAGAGGGAGCCTTCAAGAGTAGATGAACTTTTGCTCGAGATGGGAGCGATGGGGATAACTGATTTGGTTGTTCTTGATATCCTCGACTGCCGCCGTTAGAAAGTTCATTTCCTGTTTTTGAATCTGTATCTGCGACTACTGAGGTCATACCAATGATTTGATGAAGCAGCTTTCTTTCCCATGCTTTTTCTTCGCGTGTTTGCTTTTGCTTCTGCTTCTGCTCTTGCTCCTGCTGCTGCTGGCGGTGGCGATGCTGGTGATAGCGAGGATGATACTCATGACCTTTATCATCTAAGTGCATGTTAGAGTAGCCGTGATAAATCCGATGATAGTCACTGAGGTTCGAAAGAGGTATCCGATCATTGTTATGCAAGTTGTGGACAAAATTATTTGTGGTGGTGGTGGTGGTAGCAATAGGATCATAAACAGTAATTGGAGGAGTAGATAGTAACAAAGCCTGTTGTGGTTCCAATGGCCCAATACGGATCATGTATTGCTCTTTTGGGACAGTTAACGTGTTTCCGAAGACAACAGCCAATGATATATAAAGGTCATTACTGTTGCCGGGTGGTGACCTTGCCTGCGCCATAGTCAAAGGTACAGACGTTGTTGTTTGTTGAGCGTTGATAGAACCTGAATTCGCATTAGGGAAGGAAGTTTGAGGCTGTATATAGTGTAATGATGATTGTTTTTGCTGCTGTTGAAGGCGGGAAAAGAGCTGGGCATAAATAGATCCTTCCAGATCAACAAACATGGATTCAGCTGTTTCAAGAAACTCTTGAAGGGATTGTATCGGAGGCTGGTGGCGATAATGTTCCTGCCTTTGCCCTTGCCCTTGCTCTTGTCCATGCACCAGTCCTTGTTTTTGCTCCTGCCCCTGCTCCTGCGCTTGACGGGCTATTTCAAGCTTTAGCTTGAAACGCATTAATGGGTATCAAGATTTTAAAAGGAAAAATCAGAAAATGTCTTTTTTTCATTCTGCTTTTTTTTTTTTTTTTAGAAAATGATGGGTTTGAATGATGATTGCATACCAATTGCTCGAGCTGCTCCCAAGGGCTTATGGGTGGATTAGAAAGGAAAGAGAATGAATATACGGGATATCTATACCTTTATGTGTTTTTGTCTATTGTATCGTTTTATTTTCAAATCACCTTACCTGCTCATTTGTCCACGCATGTACAGCAATGTCTTGATGGCTGCACGAATCATTCGCAAAGCAGCCTTGACGGGAATGGGTCTAGAAAGGCCCATATCAACCAGCATACTCATGTTGGGGACTTGCGCCTGGGACATATCTATAAGGGTTGGCATATATGATTTGGCGTCAAGGAGGAGTCGGGTGCGTGAAAGTTTCACTTCGCTTATATCTTCTTTTTTTTTTTTTTTTTGCCGATTGTTATGGTTAGACCGAGTAGGAAAAGAAAAGAGCCATGGGAAATGGGATGGAATGAAATAGATGCGATGCCTCTTTATCTGCATGAGTTTATGCTATTCAACATCAAAACAAATAAAACGCGCTCGTAAATTAAAAGAACGCGTTTGGCAGTCACACTCGGTGAAGTTTTTGAGTCGCGTTTGTTCTCTAAAATAGTTAATACACTGAAGGTAAAACTGGTTGATTTGGTATGAGGTAAACGAAAGCTTTAAAAAAAAAAAATGCGATTTTAGTATAATATCGCGGACGAGTGGTTGGCCAGTAAGTAGTTAGTGCACCTGTTTCTTTGAAAAAGGGGCTACAAGCAACAACTGCTTCATCATCCCTGTGCGGGGTTAAGAGATTATTTGAGCACGCTCAGGGAACAAGCTCAGATAGTATCAAAGTAAGATTCCTTTATTTTAATCCAACCACGATTGAGAAGCTTATATTTGAAGAAGTGCATGTCGACAGGTGCCCCCTTTTTTTTCATGTACAGCAAACCACAGTAGACGCGCAGCTTCAAAGTGCTCTAGAGTATTTCTTTGTCTTCCTTAGTCTTTTTTGAACATTCTCACTCATTTCTTCCAACAATAAATCATGCCAAGCTCAAGTGCACATTCTTCTCATGTCACACAAGACCAATACATACTTCGGATGCACACATCCACGACCCTGTCATTACCCATTTCACAATCGAAAAAAAAAAATGGTATTTCTTCACTTCATACCCTCCACCGAGACGAGGGCCGCGAATATCTTTTCCCCCATTTTGCTCACTTCAATGGGATGCAGAGTAAGCATATTATATTATACCCAGCAAAATCGAAAAACTGCGTGCACAGCTAACATTACTTGCGAGCATCGCATGGTTGCATTATATAGAATGCAATCAATACCAGGAGGCCTTAGTAGGCATACTACAGAAGGGCCTCGTTGCCGACTTTGTCACAATTTTACAATGGTGGTTGCCTCTGGCAAGCATTCGAGGAAGTTACTCCCCGTCCTTCGACGTCCAGCAGTGGATAGGCCTGCACTACTCCCCCTACCAAACCCACTACCTCCGTCATCCCACCTATCACAACTATTACCCCTGTCATTACTTCCGCAGCCCCTACTGCCCCCAAGGCAGGAGACATACTCACCAGAAGGAGAGAAGCTCATTGGAACTTAACACAGCTTGGGATAAAGATTAAGTATCCAGAATGGGTGCAAAAAGTCTTGGAAGCTAAGCACTATACCAGGAGGCAAGCACCGCGACTTGGATGAAAAGATATGAAAAAGAAAAAAAAGACCGACAAAGGTATAAATGGATGGGCTTTTTTATGGTTTAAAGTTCCAAAGTGAATAGATAAAGAATAAAAGGTTCAGGCAGAAAATATTGAGGAAAAGATACAGGAACAAGTGGCAGTGGTAAAAGGGATGGGACTTTGGAGTGAGCGAGCGGAAAAGGATGAAGACAATGATCCCTTTTTATATCCTGGATTGATGATGAATTTTATCAATCTTTATTCAGTTCCCTTTGTTCAAATTGGGGTTTTGTCCAAGTCATTAGCAGAGACCGACAGATAAATACAAGCTCTCACATGAACGGAAGATTGGAAACAATAGCATTGAGATACCAAAGTAAGCATTCGAAAAAATCATTTCCGTATACTGCATACAGTGTTATAATTTTGAACAGGGTAGTAAATACATTGACAGATTTGACTCAGTGTGTAGGAACTGGGTTTGAAACAGGTGATTACATCCTTCTCAAAGGTAATAACAAGAGAAAAAAAAGTCTTTTTTTTATCAGAGAATGGGTTCAGATGTCGCTCTTTGCTCCAACAGCTCCAGTACTATTGCGCTAAAGCAGAGATATTCGTTGGCACTCAGGTTCCGGCATCAATGGCGGAGATAGGAGTGATGTAGTTGTATGCGCCTATTGCTTGGAGTAAAAGCTATCTAAGCACCCTTCCTTACTGGACAGTGCTTTGTTAATGGTGATATTGTGCAGCGCCTTGCGGATGGAGGGAGAGCAGAAGCGAGATTAATACCGACGCGTTTGAGTTTCTTTCCTAGGGATTGTTATAACCATGGCATGATTGTGGAGTGGCCGCCAAATAAAGTTTGTTATTTCTTCTAGAGGCTCCATTGGAAGACGCTTGTGTTTTGGAAGTGCCTAGAAAACAAAAACAAAAAAAACGCCGCGATGCAAAATGTGTTTCTACATATGTAGGAATCAAAGAGACACTTCAGCTGTTTATTCAATAGCCTGTACACACAACTGACAGTAATTGACGAAAAAACCCGCGATGCAAGAAGGCATGTGCAGACAACAAAGAAGCACAACAGCTGTTTGTTCACATACATTTTTTTTCCACCGTTGACCGTTTAACACAAGGAACTCCCAGAAGAAAAAAAAAAAAAAAAAAAAAAAAAACCTCGCATGGTTGGTGCCAGGTCTGAAAACAACAATAATGCAATACCGTGCATGGAGGATGGGGCCTTGACACTATGACCATTGTTATGCGGACTCACCGAAATCAACTTGTGCTCACAACTGCTACTCATGCTCCGTTGCCAAGGACTTGAAAAGGGATACAAACCCCTTCTTCCTTGCTCTCATAATCACTCACATCCTCTCAATACTTTCTTTCGCCGTAAATGTCTATTACATCTGAATCACACACAGGCATTTCACCATTCACTCCAACATAGACATGTATCACTTTGAGTATGATATGTTGGTGTGGTTCCCTCTGGTTTCAACATGCCCAACAAACTCTATTAGCAGTGCTTACCAATCCAGATATATCAAGGGAACGCAAGAAGACAAGGAAGCAAACGATGTGACAAATCAAGTCTCGCCGAGCTGTACAGGAAAAGACCAAGTCAGTCAAGCTCCATGGTGCGGTAGAATGAATCAACTCAGATTGTCCTCCTTTCAAGTCGATATTACGGCGGTGAATATTATCATTGCTATTACACCAGTCAATAAATAAACGATACAATGGGCTCCTAGGGAGATGCTAGGGTCATGCGAAAGTCTTCATGAGTTTTTTTATTTGCACAAATAGAGGAGCCAGGATAGCTCCATTACAGTTTAGTTTTCGGTCATTTATTTCGACGTCGAAATAAAATTCAAGACAATTACGGACGAAGGGATATTTGAGATTTGTGGAGACTATCCTCATCATGTGACGTCGTCCAATCAACTGATCGCGCAGCAGTTTCAGGGAGTGGTGGTGGCTGAGAACTGGTTGTAAAGCATACATATAAAAGGAGAGGATGAATTTCGTTTGACAAAAAAGATCTTTACCATCTCTTTTTTCTTTTCTTTCATTTTGTGGGTTCCTTCGAAAAGGAGAAACGAAGAAAAAAAAAAAAAAAAAAAAAAAAAGGAAAAAGGACAGACGAAGAATCCTCTTATTCCTTTCGGCTTCATCACATTTGTGAGTGCTCATTCACTTCATCCATAATCATCGCGATTCGTCTACGTAGGCGCCTCCAAAAATAAATAGTCTGACCATAGAAGACTTTTGAAACTTGGTTACAGCCAACACAAACAGGCAGATCTAATAGCAACTTATTACCACGACCTTCAACATGGATGAACAAGGTATTAATGGCAATCTGCATTTGTTGTAATTCAAATGGTGGATGACATCTATGAATTATCAAGAGCGATCCCACAGTCATAAAGTGGTTTTTATTAATGAATTATATTTCACCATTAAAATAACAGAGTACTACTTGGATGAGGAAGAAGAGACCATTACACAAGAGGACTGCTGGGCTGTCATTTCTTCCTTTTTTGAGGATAAGGGATTGGTCCGACAGCAATTGGATTCATTTGATGAATTTATCCAGAATACTATGCAGGAACTAGTTGATGAGAATTCAAATCTGATCCTGCAAACTACTAGCCAGCACTCAGGTGCTGAAGGCGATGTTACTGTAGGTTTGATTCATTAATTATATTTGAGTTTCGACTGAAAAAGTCTGTTAATATTTATTGTTCCTACAGGGATTGACGACGTTTTTTATTTTTCTTATTTTTCATATTGTTAAAATAGAAACGATATGAGATCAATTTCGGTCAGATTTACTTGTCTCGCCCAAGTATGACCGAGTCGGATGGTTCAACGCAACCCATGTATCCCCATGAAGCCCGACTTCGTAGTTTGACGTAAGTAGTAGTTGTTGGTATCAACTTTTATGCAACTATTGAAAAAAAAAGGTATCAACCCAATTTTTAACAATTTTTTTTTGTGCATTTTTTTTTATGTCAGCTATGCCGCTCCATTGTATGTTGATATGCGCAAAACAGTAAAGGTCGCCAATCCCCATCATGAAAAGAACAAGGGCAAGACAAATCCTCATGACATGTTCATGGAAGAGGAAGATAATGGTGATGGAGGCGATATGAACAAAATTTTCATTGGAATGGTCCCTATTATGCTCAAGTCGACCTATTGCATGCTGACTGGGTTGGATGACAACGAGTTACAAAAGATGAACGAATGTCAATATGATCAGGTATAAAGAAGTAGAGAAATTTATAGAGATTTGTCTATACCATCAGTTGGCATAGGTTATCTGCTTCATTATCAAAAAAAAAAAAAAAAAAAAAAAAAAAACTAATTTCATTACTTCATATAATAGGGTGGTTACTTTGTCATCAACGGCTCAGAAAAGGTTTTGATTGCTCAGGAACGCATGGCCACAAACACTGTCTATGTTTTCAGCAAACCTCTCGGGAACAAATACTCATATACAGCAGAGATTAGGAGTTCTGTGGAACGTGGATCCAAGAATGCGTCACCATGTTTTGTGAAGCTTCTGGCACGTTCCGCTGAACGTGCAGGAACAGGGCAGACAATTGAGGCCACTCTCCCTTATATTAGGGATGGTATTCCTGTCGTTGTTGTCTTCCGAGCTCTCGGACTTGTTGCAGATCGTGATGTTTTAGAACACATCTGTTACGACCGCAACGATTACCAGATGTTAGAGATGTTGAAACCCTGTATTGAGCAGGCCTTCGTCATTCAGGATAAAGAAGTTGCTCTCGATTATATTGGTAAACGTGGAACCACTGTGGGTGCCACTAAAGATAAACGTACGAAGTATGCTTCTGAGATTCTACAGAAGGAATTCTTACCTCATGTCGGCACACAGTCGCACAATCAGACCAGAAAAGCTTATTTCTTTGGATACATGATTCATCGTTTGCTGTTGGCGGCTCTCAGCCGCCGTGACGTTGATGATCGTGATCACTATGGAAAGAAACGTATGGATCTTGCAGGACCCTTGTTGGGAGGACTGTTCAAGATCCTGTTTTTGAAGCTTACTAAGGACGTTAGCAAATACTTGCGGAAGGTATACTCTTTATCTATGCTGCCTCTAGCGGAAAAGATTCCTTTTTATGCGTGAGATTACACTCTTATTCACTTCTCCTCCCCCCCCCCTTTTTTTTTTTTTTTAAGTGTATTGATAGTAACAAGGACTTTGTTTTATCAGTGGCCGTCAAGTCGAACACAATCACGAACGGACTTAAATACTCGCTCGCAACAGGAAACTGGGGTGAGCAGATGAAGGCCATGCAGTCAAGAGCTGGTGTGTCACAAGTCTTGAATAGATACACATTTGCCTCAACACTCTCCCACTTGCGTCGTTGCAATACTCCTATTGGACGCGATGGAAAAATTGCAAAGCCTCGTCAGTTGCACAATACACATTGGGGTATGGTCTGCCCAGCTGAAACACCTGAGGGACAGGCTTGTGGTTTGGTTAAAAATTTGGCCTTGATGACTACGATCTCTGTTGGTTCACCCTCTGCACCCATCATTGAGTTCTTGGAAGAGTGGGGTATGGAAAATTTGGAGGAGTTGACAGCTAATAACATCTTGGATGCAACCAAGGTCTTTGTCAACGGAGTCTGGGCAGGTGTTCATCGTGATCCAAGCAGTCTTGTCAGCACGTTGAAGCGACTGCGTAGAAACTTGGATATCAATCCTGAGGTGTCAATTGTCAAGGATATTCGTGAGAAGGAGTTGAGGATGTACACAGATGCGGGACGATGCTTAAGGCCACTCTTTATTGTTGAGGACCAGAAGCTTTTGCTGAGGAAGGAGCATGTTGATGAGCTCTCCCAGCCCATGTATATTAACGAGGAGGGCAAGACAGTGGTAAGTGAAGCTCACTTTTATTGCATATGATTATATTGTGGTGTAAGGTGCTAATTTATTTATTTACTATTATTTATTCTTTATATTCATTACTTTGTTTATTGGAATGTATAGGAACCATGGGGATGGAACGATTTGTTGGCTAATGGCCTTGTAGAATATGTGGATGCTGAAGAAGAAGAGACGATTTTGATCTGCATGACACCCGAAGATCTGGCAGAGTCACGACAGATCCACCGTGTGCAACAACCCCGAGATGCTTCAGGAAGACTCAAAGGAGCTTCTTCAGTCTCACTACATACATGGACTCACTGTGAGATTCATCCTAGTATGATTTTGGGAATTTGTGCCAGTATTATTCCCTTCCCTGATCATAATCAGGTAATGTTTGACGCCGCGCAGTTTATTTATTTATTTATTCCAAAGCTTAATCAGGCCATCTTCTAATTTTATTCATGACCTTAACCATGTTTTATCTTTTGTTATATTCCCTGCTAATGTAACATATAGTCTCCTCGTAATACTTACCAATCTGCTATGGGTAAACAAGCTATGGGTATCTATGTGACAAATTACCAAGTACGTATGGATACGTTAGCCAACATTTTGTACTATCCTCAAAAGCCATTGGCGACGACGCGTTCAATGGAGTATCTACGATTCCGTGAATTGCCTGCAGGTCAAAATGCAATAGTGGCGATTTTATGCTATTCAGGATACAATCAAGAAGATTCGGTCATTATGAACCAGTCGTCCATTGATCGTGGATTGTTCCGCAGTTTGTACTTCCGCACATATATGGATCAAGAGAAGAAGATTGGTATGACTGTGATGGAGGAGTTTGAGAAGCCCACACGCGAGCATGTATTACGTTTGCGACATGGAACGTACGAAAAGCTGGATGACGATGGATTGATTGCGCCTGGAACCAGAGTCTCTGGTGATGACATTATCATTGGAAAGACAAAGCCTATTCCAGAGGAATCGACTGAATTAGGTCAGCGCACGGGATCCCACTCCAAATTGGATGCATCGACACCACTGAAAAGCACGGAGACGGGTATTGTGGATCAGGTGATGTTGACGACCAATCATGAAGGTGTTAAATTTGTCAAGGTCCGTGTTCGCTCGACTCGTGTGCCTCAGATGGGTGACAAATTTGCATCCCGTCACGGTCAAAAAGGTACCATTGGTATCACTTATCGTCAGGAGGACATGCCTTTTACAGCAGAGGGTATTACACCTGATATCATCATCAACCCACATGCCATTCCTTCACGTATGACGATTGGACATTTGGTTGAATGTCTGTTGTCGAAGGTCTCGACGTTAGAGGGAAGTGAGGGAGATGCAACACCATTTACGGATGTGACTGTAGAAGCAATTTCGGAAGCACTTCGGAAACATAATTACCAGCAGCGTGGATTTGAGGTGATGTATAATGGACACACAGGACGTAAGCTGACAGCACAAGTCTTTTTGGGACCCACATATTACCAGCGTTTGAAACACATGGTGGATGACAAGATTCACTCTCGTGCACGTGGGCCTGTCCAGATCTTGACACGTCAACCAGTCGAAGGAAGGAGTCGTGATGGAGGTCTTCGTTTCGGAGAGATGGAGCGTGATTGGTATGTAGTGTCTCTCTTTCTCTTTCTTTTTTTTTTTTTTTTTTTTTTGTATAATATTTCCTTCCTTCAAATCGGCGCAGGAAGACGATTGTTTGTTTAAGCTAATGTTTATATTAATGATCTCTTGTCCTTTTTTATTTTATTTTATTTTATTTTTCTAGTATGATCTCCCACGGAGTTGCCCAGTTTTTGAAGGAGCGTCTGTTTGATGCGTCGGACGCATACAGAGTGCATGTGTGCGATTTATGTGGTCTAATGGCGATTGCATCGCTATCGAAGAACAGTTTTGAATGCCGGTCCTGCAAGAACACGACCCAGATTTCACAGATCCATATCCCCTATGCAATGAAACTCTTGGTTCAAGAACTTATGGCCATGTCCATTGCACCCCGAATGTTTACTGTTGATTCTGGAACAAGGCATTAAAAAGAAAAAAAAATAATTTATCACTTACTATCATCATTACTAGAATTTTTTTAAAAAAAAAAAAAAAAAAGGAAGCTGTCATGAATAGACAAATAGTAAAATAAAAAAAAAATAAAAAAACATTTTTCTGTAACGTACAAAGTTTTTATTTCTTTCTTCCTTTATTATTGTTTGATGCACTTTTGGGGTGCGGAAAGTAATAAAAAAAAAAAAAAAAAAAAAAAAAATGTTGGCTTCTTCTGCCCTCAAACTAGACGTGTTTCCTTTGGATGAATATGGAATTTTTTTTTTTTTTTTTTTTTTTTTTCTTTCCTCTTCTTTTCGTTTGCCTTTATTATTTTTTTTTTTTTTTTTTTTTTTTTTTACTTGTCTCCTCGCCCACCTTTTGATGGAGGTACAGAATTGGATGGGGGGGCTCCAGCTTGTTGTTGACCCCAGTATTGCTGTGAACCAGGTGGGGGAGGGCCATTGGGATTGGGTGCGTTCTGATAACCCATGTTGGGATAGTTGTATGGACCTCCAGAGGCCTGATTTGGGAAAGGGATATGGCTATAAGGTGGAGGGTACATTCCCATTGCTGCAGAAGAAGAGTTGGGATAAGGTGGTTGTTGACCTTGTTGTGGTGGTGGTTGTGTAGGTGGTTGTTGTGGAGAGGGCTGCTGCGGAGACGATGGTTCTTCTTCGCGGTCATGTTCTGATCCTGCTGCAGGAGAGGATTCTTGCTCAGGTGCGGTATACCGATCCTGATATTTAAAAAAAAATAAAAAAATAAATAAATAAATAAATAAAATAAAATCGCAATTAAATAAACAGAGGCTTGGGGTTAAATTATAATTGCTCCGTAATGAACAAATTGATATTGAAATTGAAATTGAAATTAAATACATCCAGATCAAATGACAGACAAGGAAAAATAATAATAATAATAGTAAATAATAATGAATAGTAATAAATAATAAGGACTTACAGGAGTAGGTTCCTTGTCAGGAGCATGCAGACAGGCTTGAATGAGGTTTTTGCCTTCAGGTTTAGTGACCAAAGGTTGCAATTTAGGTGTCGTGAACGTGTAGACGAGCCCTGTCTCTGAAACAACCAACAACAAGACTTGAGTTCCTGTGAGGGTACTAAGTTCATATGCCTGAAAATAAATTAGGAACGACAAAGTGACTTCATTGTCAGTTAACAGCAGAAGCAACAGTGCATATATATAAAAAAAAAAACAATATCCATCAGAGATGATTAATGAATGAATGGAATGAGGGAAGGAAGGAAGAAAGAAGGTCCAGAGGTAAGGAGGGGAACTTTTCTTTTTAATACCTTCTTCATGATTCCAGACTTGCGTTTTGAGAAGGTGATATGGCGTCGACTTTTGTCTTCGATATACTCAATCTTGATCTTTCTTCTTCCAGCACGCTTGCCACTCTTGGGAGCCTCCTCATCATCATCGTCGTCATCGTCTTCATCTCCATCCCCATGGACCTGCTTAAATTTTTTGTCGAGGTGATCATCGCCAGCTCCACTGCCTCCCTCAGGGTTATTATGGTCCTGATCATCAGTTGCAGATCCCATAGCTGCGGCTTGTCGTTTTGTGGAACTCATTTTTTTTTTTTTTTGTTGAATCAGAATTTTAAATTGCTCTTGTATCTATTACGTTATTTTTTATTTTTTGTTTTCTTCTTGATGTTAGTATAGTCAAAAACGAGTGTCTTTTTAGTGAAGGAAAACCTTGCTTTAGGTGTTTTATCATATAAAGTAATCAATGGATCGACAGGGAAAGAGAAAATAAAAAGAATAAAAGAAAGAGAAGTAAAAAAGAGGAAAAAAGAATAAAAATAATTAAAAAATAAAAAATAAAAAAAAAGTCAGTTTCACAAAGCTGTTTCGTAATTGAAAATAAATAAATAAATGGTGGTCATTGCTGAAAGTTGTATTAATTTAAGTAATAAAAGTCCCGAGTCTTTGAAATGATCAGATTGTGCTCCACAGTCATAATAATGTGGGCTCTTTCTTCTGTTTCTTCTACTTGTTCTAATTGCTTCTTCTTCTTTTTCCTTCCTTCTTCTTTTACTTTAAGACGAAGCAGATCAGGCACATCTGGCACTAAGGCTACACCGGATGGTCATCTCTGGGAACCACTCCTCATAATAAAAAAAAAAAAAATTAAGTAAAAAAAAAATCCTTCATGACAGTTGGAAGCAAAGGAATAACGGAAAAGAGTTGTATTCCTTTTCAAGTATCAACTTTATAACTTGCATGCATGCTCTCGTTTTTCTTTTCTTTTTTTTTTTTTTCCAAACCAGATTGTTCTTTTTTCCTGTAACACTATGTCATCTTTTTCCCATACAGGGATCATTACAAAATTCTTCCTTTACGCCTATCCTTTGCAAAAAAAAAAAAAAAAAAAAAGCCTCACGTATCCTCCCATCCAACCATCGATCCCTTTTGAAAACTGAAGAAAAGAAACATGTTCAAGAAGGTTGCAGAGAAAAGAAGGTGATGTGGACGAAAAATAAAACAACAATAATAATAATAAAGACGGCAGATCATTGTCGTGTCAGTCAATACAACCAACGGGAAGTCTGTTGAACAATACTTTTTCTGCTTTGTTTTGTTTTCAACATTCTAATGTTGACCCTTTTTCTTATACTCTTATTATTGATAATTGACAATTGACAATTGACAATTGACATAACGCTTCTGTGTCATTGAGAGATGATTCATAACACACAATAAATATATATATATAGCTAATTACTGCTACGCTTTACTATCACTAATGACAATGACTCTGTTTACACCATCTCCATCTGAAGGCAAAGAGTTGCTAGATTGTGCCTCTGTTCGTACATTACTCAATTCACCCATCTTGGATCTTTGCCAACTTGTAAACACTAAACAACCAGTACCATGCGATCACTTTACCAAGTGATTTAGGAGTCATCCTCTTTTTTTTTTTTTTTTTTTTTTTTTTTTGTATAAACTGTAGATTGTCCAGGATGTTCAAGAATTAAGAATAGAAAAAGAAAAAGGAAAAGAAAAAAAGTAAAAAAGAAAAAGAAAAAAAAAAAAAAAGTCGGATCAACAACGCGTGTGCGAAAAAAGGATGAGAATGATGAATTACAAAATGAAACTGTATTGTGTTGAATGTTTTGTTTTCTCTCTTTTTTTTTTTTTTTTTTTTTTTTTTTCTTTAGTTTGTAAAGTGAATTATGAATTGCAACCAATGCTGATGAGCGTATTAAAAAAAATAAAAAAAAATAAAGTAAAGCATGTTCCCTTTCCGGCAATCGATTGTCGGCCCAGTTTGGGTGTACTTACATACAAGGAAGGTGGGTCTCGAAAAGGAAAAGAGGCAAAAATAAAATAAAGGAGCGACTGCAAAAAATCAATTTCAATTGCAAAGGAAAAGAGAGCAGAGAAATCTCTTACTTCCATCCTTTCCTCATCCATCCATCATTCCTTCGCACGTGCATTGTATAACGTACGTAGATAAAAAAGCCACTCGCATTATCATTATCAAGCAAAATCAATTCCTTCTATGTCTAACAATGTACATTACCCTTAATACGAACGCGTCTTTTTTAATCCTTTTTTTTTTTTTTTTTTTTTCCTACAGAGCTGCTTCAAAAAGGGCAGTATGTGCATCTTGGATCGCACGTTCATATCCGAAAGCAAGTCGATATCCACCTGCTTTCGACATCGCGTTCAATGACCCAATCCCCGCTGGTTCCACATACAAATCCTTTACTCCAATACTCGATGTCAACAGTGGATATACCAATCCACCTGCATGAGCCTTATTGTTGTTCACACTGTTCACATATCCAACCCCTAAATCCACATCCATGTACTGTGACTGTACTGGATCAAATGCTCCTGCTCCTTCCACACCCATCTCGTCCTCGTCGTCATGGTGTCGATCCATATCATCGTCTCGTTGCATCCGCCAATAAGAATCTGAAAGCAACGGTGTACCAAAAGAGCTAGACGAAGACGACGATGGCTTGACTTCTGTCTTGCGCATAGATGTCTTCTTTAAGGAGATGGCCTGCTTTCGTGAATCCAGGATCGTCTTTGCTGATTTATCAGACGTTGCTAATTCCTGGATCAGGTTTTTACGATCCTCTGACTTGGCCTCCTCTTCTGCCTGTAATTGCCTCAAATACTCCTCTCGCTTCATCTGTTTCAATTGACGCTGCTTCTCTGCTAACTGAGTTGCCAGACGGGTCTCATTAAGCTAAATAAAGAGAAAACACGAATGGCAAAATAAAGTCTTTAGGTATCAACATCACGAGGTACACTGTAGGGACACAACCCAGTAATCAATGAAGAGTACTATCTCATCACTACTATTCATTTGAATATTACCAAGCGATCTGCATTGATTCTGATCAGGTCACGGTTCTCAGCAGCAAATTTGTCGATGGCTGCCTTTGTTGTTTCCACATCAATCTCATTGACCAGTTTAAATGCTAACAGGAAAAGAAGAAAAAAATAGCAGGGATCAAAATCTCATAATAAGTATCACAAAAATAAATATATAAATAAATAAAAATGTCATCCACTACATGAAAAAAAAAAAAAAAAAAAAAAAATTACTCAAATCTTCCACTGTTTCCAAGTAATCATTATAATCCTTGAGTGTTTTGAAATCCTCTCTTCGCTTATTAAACCTAGGTTAAGAAAGGTGGAAAAAATAACCGTTCAACTCAATTGATCGGATCAGATTCTGGGGTCTTCCCCTTGGTGTTCGTTTTCTTCACGCTCAGTGAAATGCTTTCCGAGGACATACTTGGTTGCCATTTGTTTTCTGATGCGAACCTCCTTTTCTACTGTTAGATCTTCAAAGGTCTGCTCTGAAAAGGCTGCTCTCCTGAGTGTTTGACGACAAGTTGGACAAGGTGCCGGACCATGTGCAAAAAGACGATCTATGCAATTATCACACCTTGTAACATAATAAAATAACAATCACAATCACAATCACATCCCATTCTGTTAAATGTAAAGGAAAGTACTTTGTATATCATCGTTCATATCTAGCTCGGTGGTTGCACATTAGGAAAGAAAGAAAGAAAGAAGAGAAAAAAAAAAACTTACATTTTGTGAAAACATGGTCCAACCTTGAGTTTCATTTGTGGATTCAGGTATCGGTCGGTTTGACATACTGGACACACATCGTCTGAAAGATGAACAGGAATAATACATTATTCATGAAAGTATCAAAAAGATAAAAATAAAAATAAAAATAAAAAAAAAGTTCGTATAAGAAGAGGTCCGGTAATGTATATTCTCTTGACCCTTCCATTACACTGCCAGCAAGGAAACTGGTAGAATTGTTTGGTACACTTTTTTGAACTTTCGCCGCCACCAATTTTTACCATCAAACAATGTTGCTGTCATGGTTGCAGTAGCCATGTTGAAGCAAAAGCAATATTAAAAGTATTAAAACAAAAGGATGAGAGATATCGGAAAAAAAGGCTGATTGATAGTAAAAAAATTGGGTACTAAATGTTTTCTAACTATTCTCGATGACAAAGGTGTTGGATGGCAAAATGTTTTTCTCGCATCTGTTCAAGTTGTTACTCCGTTGAAAAGAAGAGAATTGGTGGCGCTGTTCCTGGAGAATAGCACAATCCTGGCCTAATCGCGTCACCGAAAAACTTGTATTTTTAACTCTTTGATCACAACAACATCCGCGACATCAGTAACAAACAGAATAGCAGCAAACAACAACAGCGACACCGATAATAAAGTAACGTTAGCTCAGTAAGCAGTAGCCACTCATCAACCATCAGGTAAAAAGACAACGACAATGATGAATTGAACTTCCACACTTTTTTTTTTTTTTTTTTTTTTTTTTTGGTTTTTCATGTTCCCTCCATATGCTTTCCCTTCGCTTCTGTTCCTTGGTGGGCAGAGAGATAATGCGCGAGTCTCTTGACGGATTTGTGAAAGTAGAGATTATATTATATGTGACATACAGTTTAGTCCCAGTGCCATTTGATCTCTTCTCTTCCACCTATGAAGGAAACGTCTACTGGCCAAGGTAACAACTTGGTTCCGAATTACACCCCAACTGCCACTTTATGTCTCTTCCCTTCTCTCTTGGCTATAAGCTGAAATACAGCCGAGAATGTGTCTTATAACTAAGAGTGCGATTTCCCAATGGATATATATTGTATGTATGCATTACTCTGCCCTTCGCTTCTAAGTTTATTAAATTGGCTAAAAGGTGGAATGTGTCGCCAAATCGGGGAATATATTTTTAGCACGTTCTTTTCTTTTCATCTTATCCCCTTACAAGCTTGCGAGAAAAAGAATCAGTAATGAACTATATAGGGGATCAACTTTTTTTTTTTTTATTTTCTTCTGTAAGCTCTCTACTCTGTATTCTCGGTGCACTTGCCCACCACTGCGCCAGGGCTTTTTGATGAAGGATTAGTTTTCGTTTATTTGCAGACTACGGAACCCACATACAGCATTCTTTGGCTTCATTAACTCTGTTGTTTTGGCTATAATCGAAGCATCTGGTACTTGGCCTATCTTAGTATGCAATAACCAAATCAACCGCTGTGCACAGCAAGGAGAAGTTACTGAAAGATGATAAATGTGGATACTTCTTTTAGTGTATGGTTTTATCGCGGAAGTGGACCTTCTACAGAAGGAGTAAGATATACAAAAAAAAAAAAAAAAAAAAAAAGAGAGAAGCAGCATATAAAACAAGGTTTCTTGGGCGTTTTCCTTCGGGTCATAGCGACCTTCAATGGTTAATACAACAGTGCAATAGTGCAACAGTGCAGTTGTACAACGAAGGGCCTGATCAAAAATAGATAGTTTGAAATAATAAAGTGTTTTCCTTGAATTTCCTTGGCCATGATACCGGATGGGTAATAAAGGATTCAAGTCGCAAGTCTTTTTAAACACTGAGAGTCTGTACTAACTGAACTAAATGAATTCAATCTTGGGCCATTGCTGATGATAAAAGCATTAAAGAGTGACATGATCGATGTGCTGATTCAATCTTTGTAGCTTCATTGATCTCAGATGCAGCTCCTTTATTCACTTGAAATTAAAAAAAAAAAAAAAAAAAAAACCACCTACATCTTGTGCTGAATTACACAGGATGGCAGAAGGATTTGTATTTTTCGTCCAGTCCTGACACCTTCTCAACAAATTATTGCTGCGGCCCTCAGTCTCCAGATCTCCATCTTTTTTTTTTTTTTTTTTTTTTTTTTTCCCAAGAAAAAATACTATAACAAAGCCGCGTAACTTTAAATTCCTCCGATGGCATTGGGGGCAATGTCTTGGTATGTGATCTCCCTTCAACACTGTTCCTTGAATTCGTGTTTGCTGAGTGTGCCCATGATGGAATTGCCACTGTAGGAAGGCACAGCATTGCCATCGATTTCTCCTTGGACTTATTAAAGTGATATAGTGTGGGTCAAGGCAAAGATCTGATGAATGAGGTCACTGTGTATACAAACAATACCAGCACTCTATGATTGTTTTCATTTTGTCAAGCGAATTGCTCTTCACCCGCCAAGATATCCTCTCGGCAAACACTTACTGACGGACTACTATTGATTGATTGTGATGCCCCTGAGTTAGATTTCATTGTGTGTGTGTACGAGTAATTTTTGTGTTTGTGGGGGCGATGCAATTGCGACTATTCGCCCTGAAAAAAAGGCGAAGTAGAGACAAAAGTATTCCATGCACATTGTGTTTGTTAGTCTGCATCATTTGACCCAGAGGTACGTAACATGCATACTGGCATCTATAAATTATAAATTCACAAACCACTTTTCTTCTCTTTTATCTTTCATTCCCTGACACCTCAGCTTTTAATACATAATTTGTCCAAGAACTTTGTCTTTACCTATTTACTTTTCCCTACCTGTTTTTATATTTTTATTTCTACTTATACAAAGGGAAAAAGGGAAAGAAAATAAAGAAAAGAAAAGAAAAGGAAAATGACGGATGCAACGACACTCATTCTTCAACCAACAATTCTGAAGGCGATCTGTGAGCTCCTCAATACAAAGGATATGGTCGCATGTAGTCAAGTCTCCAAAGCCTGGAGTACCAACTTTACATCTCGTCTGTGGCATACCGTCGATTTTGCAACCTCATCAAGTTTTTCAGAGCTGCATCCACAAATTGTGGCCAAAAACGGACATCATATCCGCAAAGCAATGGACATTTCCAAAAGATCACAGCTCAACTTACTCTGGGATGGGAGAGTTAATTGTCTGCGACAGCTTCATATCAATTTAAAGCCAAGAAACGGCTATAATAAGCATGTTTTTGAGCTCATCCGACGAAATCTGCGCACGCTCATAAAACTGGAGCTTGATAGCAATAAATATATGATTGGCAAAGAAACGCTCGCAATAGAGGAAGCACTGATCGAGGATAGTTCTCAGGATGGTTCAACCACAGCTGTCACCGACTTTACTACCACCGCCATTAAGGACTTTCGGATAATGCGCCTTAACATGACTCGAGGCACGTTTTCCAAGATTCTTTCCAGATGTCCCAATCTCAAGTCAATAGAGGTTGTTGATTGTAAAATATTCCCGGAAGGAAATGAAGAGATATTCCAGCACAATGGCGTCACTAGCATTATTATGTCACTCACTCGTGTGCTCTGGCCTGATTCCAACAGGGGGAAGCTTGATCCTCTATTGGCACATTTCCCGAACCTGGTATACTGGGACATCCGAGGCTTCGACATAAAACTGGATGACACCAACTCGGAGCTCATTCGAAGTACAGTCAGGAAATATAGTCCGAATATAAAAGATTATGACATGCGAAGCACTAACGGGACGATGGTTCATGAAATGGCTGCAAAAGTGTCTACGAATATGACGTTCCTACGCTTTCGATACAAAGATATTAAACCGCTCCTCATTTTGGGCCTGATCCGCAACCAACCTACATTAACCGTCGTCCGAGCTGATAAACCCAAAATCACAAACTGGAGCTACAATTCAAGCAGCGTCTTTTCTGTAAATGATCCGTTCAAAGAGGGATGGATGGTTCACTTGATGATGTCAAGGTGTCCCAACCTGACATTTGTAGATCTTCCATGTCATCAGATGGATATTGATTTGGTCGATAAGATTCCATGGAATTGCAGCAACCTGAAACGCCTTCGAGTTCGGATCAAGGGATTGGATACAAAAGAGTTAATTATGACTACAATCAAGAAGTGGGCCCAAGGCCACTATGCCAAAAAAAGGACAACAGCTGCTGCAGCAGTCGGGACAACCGTAGTGACTAAAGAATGCACTGAGAGTAAGAATACTGAAACGCTGTCAACGACACCAGAGATAATGAGTGATGAAAATCTCAAGAAACGTGAAGCTAAAGTTACAGTACCTTCAGTCGCTGGAAATGACTTTAGGCCTGGTTCTATGCTCCTAGACGTGACATCAGCAATAGCCACAACGACAACAGCCACAACTACAATTCCTTCTTCTACCGCTAATACTGTTGATACTGTTGTTACTACTAATGCTATGACCGCTTCAACAAGCGATGAGTTACAGGCGATGGAGGCTCATCCAATTGTAAACAAGGTTGCCAACCATCTATTAAAGTTTGAGCTTCTGGAAGAGGTCTGGCTAGGTTATGGGATTTGGAAGGTGTAGCCTCAAGACATTTTTGATACAAATTATAATAAAATGTGATAAAGCGATTAGCAACTCCTCTATTGATCCCATTCCATCCGTTACTATGATGGCTGCTTTTTTTTTTTTTTTTTTTTTTTTTTTTTTTTTTGATCAGTTCTTTACTTATCTCCTATGCTCTTATGGGGCCAACCGGTTTGTTTGGGATCAGGCTCCATCCTTTCTTTGGGATGAGTTCCAATATAACAGGAGGAGCTCTTTTGCTATTGTAGAAACTGTATTTTATTGAGCGCTAAAATACATTTTTTGTGATACAACAACAATTACTGTGGCAACTGTGCGAGGCGTTACTATTCCAGCAATTACATTTGTACTCGATAGAAACGAACGTGTGCAGCTACGGCCTCATTCCATCCTTTTAATTAAAACAATTTGATACTCGAGGTGATACGCATGGCAAGGGCCATGAATGAGGAACCCCAAAATATCCTCCCAAAACAATGTTCGTGGATGTAATCAGTAGAATTTTTTTTTTTTTTTTTTTTTTTTTTGTTTGCATGCAGCATGCAACACACACACATGAGAACAAAAACAGCACAGCTGGTTAATGCAGCCAATAGGAGAATGCACATACATTTTGTCTGTTTTGTGTACCCAATTTGTCCAAAAATATGCTGGAGCCATGTAGTCGGCAAACGCACCAATGTAAGCCACTACATGATTGAACGCATATTATATCATCCACAGAAAGTCTTTGAGAGTTGTTCATGAGTAATCGGAAGGATTGTTACCTCCTTGGGCCCCCTGTTGTGCATCATCCACTCAACTTGGCCTTCACATTGCCCTCATTGTTTTCACGGCTTGGATTATTATTAACAATGAAAAAAATAAAAAAAAAATAAAAAAAAAAAAAAATAAAAAAAAAAAAAAATAAAAAAAAAATAAAAAAAAAAGAGCTACTTCTCACGTCTACATGATTAAAAAGGTGCAAATATACTTTGAGTATATAAATACTTTACTCCTCTACAACAGACAATTTGAATGCTATAGAGAGGCATCGGTGTAGGAAATATACATTTTTACACGTATCACGCATACTGAAGTGATCAAGAAGTGATTCCATGCACCAAGCTCCGTTTACTTCAAGAAAAAAAAAAAAAAAAAAAAAAACATGAGTTGCTCCCAGACCGCCGAATATTGCCCTCATTGGTATACTCCATTTTTGTAAGATGGCTTTGGGCAGCACTTCCGATAGTTAGATTTGATTATAGTCTACACTTATCGAATTCATTGTGATGAATTACTTCAACTGAAGTACCACCACTAAACAAGCGTATTGCACATATTGTTTCCTAGCAGTCTAGCAGTTTTCTTCAACTGCTCATTTTAAATAGATCGCTAGGAAAATGAATAAGACCTTAGTAGTTAATGAGGTGAAAGGAACGAAGGGAGCGACTATGAGGATCTAGGATCAGGTAAGGACAAAGAGTTGCTTTATATAAAGCGGACTAGTATTTAGGGAAAAGAATTGTGCTTGCACGAAATTGTAAAAAGATAAACAATGGAGTGTTACACATCTCGCTTCCCCGCTACTTTCACTGCTCTGCGGTGCAGGATACACGTCCTAAGGTGGGTTTTGAAGAGGGGCAAGCAGTCTCAGGAAGGAGTCCTAACTAATCAAAGTGCTTGGGCGCCATTCCAGGGGATTGAGCGCTTCTGTTTCTGATATTATTTTGTTTACTACATCTTTTACGCTTTTTTTCTTATTCTTTTTCCTTTTCTAGAGTCTTGTGGCTGCTTACCCATTGTTAGCTGAGCTAACTCTGCACTTTCAACTGTGTACTTGAATGTTGCTACTCTGTTATATAAAATTGACTAATACTCTCCTCTTTCACCACCTTAATGAGGTGCTTATTGGCTCCATTATCCTATTCCAATATACACGCGTCCGGAGTTGTTCTCCACAAGCTCACTGCTCATTCGCCCAGAGAGTGCTTCTTCTTTATGGGCTTCACACATCCTCGCATTTGTCTTTGCATTTTCAAAGGCCTCACACGTAGTAGCATAGTAGAATAGAGCATTGTCAAATTTTAATTAGGGATGGTAGCAATAGTCGGTAGTGCAGATCTCTGTAAGTGGATCCTTATCCGGATCAGGTTTCACTCCTACTCCTGGCTCCAATTCGGAGTCGTTAATGACGTAGGACTTGATTTTATCATTAAAGTCAGCCAGCGTCGCATAAGCGATAATTTCGTCCTGCCATTCACCCGAGTTTCGGAAATATGTCCCATTGCAACTGTCTCCTTCGTAAAACGTTACGGACGTATAGCCCTTACGTGTGTCCATCTGCTGGATGACAATTCCAGAGGCGACGCTCTTCTTGTTTCCTGGAGTGATTCTTACGCACTTGCCGTAGGGAGGCCACCCACATGAAAAGCATTCACCACGATAATTAAAGTGCTCAAAGAAGCTCAAAATAGTTGGGGCCACACCAGCTGCGAGTTCACGGACAGGAGCTGTCGCTGCGGAAGCTGTAGCCCCATGAAAGATCTCTGCTACAGGAGCTCCTAGTGCCGGAACAGAGCTCTGACCTTGGCCCTGAACGAGAGGAGCCAGTCCCAAAGCGAGAGCGGTGAGTATACGGAATAAGCCTGGCATCGTTTTTTTTTCTTTTTTTTTTTTCTTTTTCTTTTTCTTTTTCCTTTTCTTTTTCCCTAGTCTTTACTAGTTGGCAGGATAGGATAGAGTTGGTCAACTGATGCTAGGATCGTTTCTTCTTTTGAGATGTATGAAATCTAACTGGTCGAGCACACACTGCCTTTCTACTTACTTTGGGGATAGGAAGTACGATATATCGATCGGATGAAGAAGGATGTAGATGAATGAAGAGGGAAGGGAATGAGAAAGAAGGCCTGCCTTAATAAAGAAGTCGCAAAAAAAAAAAAAAAAAAAAAAAAAAAAAGTCTAGGTTGTGCGACATGACATGATGCTGTAGAAAATGGATATAGATCAAAGTAAGAGGGAATGAGTTTCTCTTGTTTCTTCAATGTGTGGAATTCTATTACAACCTAGGAGTGATCTTCACTGTGCCTGCATTCCCTGCATTGCTTTCACGCATGAGTAAGGATAGGAATCCATCACAACCATCTCCAGCTGCGTTGTCCAGGATGGACAATAATAAAAGGAAGTAAAGAAAAGGAAGTAAAGAAAAGGAAGTAGAGGAAGGAAGTAAAGAAAAGGAAGTAGAGGAAGGAAGTAGAGGAAGGAAGCAAAGTAGAGGAGGCAAAGTAGAGGAAGCAAAGTAGAGGAAGCAAAGCAGAGGAAGCAGAGCAGAGGAAGCAAAGCAGAGGAAGCAAAGCAGAGGAAGCAAAGTAGGGAAAGTACAGTAAAGAGAATAGAAAAGAAAAGATATAAATACTACAATATATAATGGTGCACATATCGGTCATCTAGCCTTGGAAAGGTGCAAGAACTGTGCTTTAAACCGGCACTGCTTCGTGATTTTGCCATTAGACTAATAGAACCACATAAACATGGTTGTTTGTTCCCCATGGCTCCTTACTCCCAGCCTTGAACTACATGTACAGTAGTGCATCTACATCAAAACATCGTAGGTCGACATGATAGTACGACAGCGAGTTTATGCTTCTATTCACTTTAATGCAATAAAGGTATTTCTTCTCATTCTCCTTCATTCTCCCTCATTCTCCTTCATTCTCCCTCATTCTCCTTCATTCTCCCTCATTCTCCCTCATTCAAACTGAGTTACTTTCCTCCACGTGACACGGCTACGGTTCAATGATTGAGCCAGCGAGAAAGAGGGCGAATGGAGAAGAGATATATTGGTAGAATTAGAATAAATAGAAGCTGTGGAACAAGCGCGCTGTTCTGTAATTTATTATTTCTCCTGTCCTAAACCTATAAATTGAAACTTTGGATGGCAAGCAAAATGAGGGCGAGGGATAATTGGGGAAAAAAAAAAAAAAAAAAAAAAAAAAAGACAACAGAATATGTATTAGTATATACATAACAACATACATGTGTATTTATCCTTCTGTAACTGATGAGCTCTTCCTTAGTACTCTGGCAGCACTCTCTTGACTTAATGCAGGAACTATATGAGGCTCATAAGCGTTTGCTATATCATTATAGCATCCACCATTACTTGTATGTATTGGCTTATTAGGTGAAGTTTGTGGACTGGGCGCGTCGCAGATGGCGGGTATGGCCAACATGATCGACATGGCTGTCATTGCAAAGACCTTGGCAGATATCTGTGCCTAGCAAAAGGATGGCCTTGTTTACCTCGGCCTCTTTTATTCCGTTTCTCTTTCACTCCTTCTCTTCCATTGCTAGCACTCTGCCATGCTCAATATACTCTTGAGCGTTGCTCAGCTCCGAGTCTGCATCCTTGAAGAGATGGCACAGCCATTACAGCTAGCCATATTGCCATGATTGATCGTATCCAAGTCCATAGTTCGAAGGATAGGATGTATAAATTGATCTTTATCACTCAGTTCATGTAAAAGTATGCAGATAGAACGCATTTTTTGTCTCGGGCTAGCTCCTTCACTCTCTTTTCTCTAAAGCTGAAAATGTGTGATACTGAGCTGCCGAATCTCTTTATTGTTCATTTTCTTTTACACTCGCTCTTAGAGCCTCTATAACATGATTTGTTGTTCACACTGGGGTCCTTGGGCTGGTTGGTTCCAGTGCCTGGAGCCGCGTAAAAGTTTGCAATCTTGAATGAGCGGATCTTATTATTATACGCACCCATATGGCCAACACCATAGTTCCTAGTCGACTGATCCTCACTATATCGGAACCAGTTACCGTTGCATCGGGTTCCGTCATACAAGGTTAAAGAGGTGTACCCAATTCGAGTGTCATACTGTTCGAGCCAGAAGGCTGAGACACGGCCGATATCAAACTTCGACATATCAATCCCATAGCAAGTGTTATAAGCGAAGTTCTTACACTTTGCACATCTGCCTTGGTGGCCATTATCTTCCCAAAAACGTAAATTGGTGGCGCCTGGCATACTACCCGCATAAGCTGACACCTCTCCACTGGTCCTATTTCGTGCTAGGTGAGGGCTGCCTCCCTCGTCAAACTGCGCGGGGGGTCTGGCAGGATCGACCTTCATCCCAGGCAGAGGATGGATTATGCCGCCTCGAGGAGCAGCCTCCACGACCTGGTTCAACTGGAGCAAAGGAACCAAAGCCACGGCAGCGATGGAAAGGATCTTAGACAAGCTAGGCATTTTGTTCTTGTTTGTTTATCTTTGGGAACAGAATAAAGTGGCTCTGTAAACGGGGTTATGACCTAGAGTAGGGGCAATAGTGGTTTGCAAGGTTTTGGTGAGCAGAAAGGATTAAGTTTCAAAGAGGTATACTATGGCAATAACATTCATGTCAGTGGTAATAGGATAGGTCGATACTCCAAGAGGATGCTACTTACTGGCTCAAAGACGATGTAAGGAAAGGAAAGTTGGTTGTGGTTTGAAGGTAGAAATGTAGGAATGGGTCGGTAGTTTTATACTTGCAGATGGTCATATTGTCAAGGAAAGCGAAAAGACATGACATATCCAAGAACTGGGATAAAGAGCGTTGCGCGTTGGTGTACCGCGCCCACTCTGGTTATCTATGTTCTGTGCCTATGGAAAAGGGCTCTTGAGGGCGAATGTGTGCTGCTCCCTACTCGCACGCGCCCATCTTGTAAAATAAATGAATGCCTGCCTGTTACACAGAAATTGCTCTGTCTTTAATAGCAGAGCTCGTCCAATGATTAAATAAGTAAGAAGGTCCTTGGCCTTTCCCTATGAATAAGCTTATTAAAGAAATAAGAAAAATAAAAATAAAAAACAGACCAGGAAAATGTGAGAAACGGACCAAACAATCAGAGACACACGGTAAAAGCTTCACATGCAGGAGTGCGCCTGTCTCTCTCCTACATTTCACAACTTAAAAGTAGAGTCCTACGCGGAAGTCCTAATCATCTTTTTTTTTTTTTTTTTTTTTTTTTTTTTTTTTTTTTTTTTTTTCGTTCAAACATATTCTATACAAGCCATTGGTTGGGATTGTTTTTTCGACGAACTCAAGGATCTATTGAACCATCCTTGCCGAGGTAGCCTCATTGCCAAGGCCTGCATTAAGGTTTATAAACCGAATGAAGATGGTTCTATAGTTAGCCAATCGAATGCGTCAGGATCAATCTATCTTGCATTTGAACTTATTACATCTGGTTCAAGCCGCGTTGCCGCTGCGATCCTCACGTTGTACGAACCAAAAAGATGGGGCCGCACCATGTCAATAGCGCCTATATCCATCGAGTGGCAAACGTAGTAGCTGAGGATACAAGGCCTCGCGAAGCTGCCATTAATATTGTTCCTTTTTCAGGTGCACACACTTAATGGCATTGTAATTGCAATAGCGAATGTCCCCCTACCTATGCCTTGAGACCTGCTCTGGGAGAATAATACTTGGCTCAAGAGAGAGAGAGTAAAGGCAGGTAGGCCATGTTGCCTTAGTTTTTGGTGGCAAAATACATCATGGGAAGAATACTATACAGATTATGTCAGTGAAGATAATAATCATTATTGGCATGAAGCGAGTATAGCTGATGTTCAACTACGCGTTTTTTGCTCTTCCTACGCGGTAATAGAAGAGAGTCCCCGAACCGGCTATTAATTTATTTGGTTTCGATCAGGAGCTCTAAGCGCGCAATGGAATAAAACTATATAAGTGGAAGGCAAAACGCAATGATGAAGAACTGTGGCAAAAAAAAATCTCCATTTGCCCTTCGGGCGGTGAAGCGAAAGGCGCGGTATGACGGCTAAATGGCTCATAAAATATCGCATAAGGAACAATGTAGACGCCTCTACTTTAACTCAACCCATGCGAGGAACTTAGCCTTTTGAATATATTATTTTCCTGACCAGTGCTCATTGCATCCTAGTATCCTCATAATGTTACACAATGCACACCAAAAAAATATAAGAATATTCTATGTCTAGATATGGGTGAAGTTTGGCTGTGAGCTTAGTCCAGGTTCAAATATTTTCCATCCATTGCCATATTTTAAAAAATAAATTCACCGAATTAAAACAGTATGTCAAAGTGTGAAATAATATATCTCGCGGTTACACCAACGCTGTCAACTACTCCTCTTTCGACTCCACGTTCTACGCTTCAGAGTTCGATTTGAAGTTGAAAAGTATTAAGGAAGGCAGAGCATTTAAGGCAGCAGTAATAGCCACAGCGACAGTTGGGCAACTGTACTTCGTCTTTGTTATAGAGCCTGTACCAAATGACATACCACGCATGTTTAAGTGCCCAGCCGTCAAGGCTTCGCAAATAGACATATAAACACTAGTGCACACTCGGAAAAGCAGTAATATTAATGGCAGCTTCGCGAGGCCTTGTATCCTCAGCTACTACGTTTGCCACTCGATGGATATAGGCGCTATTGACATGGTGCGGCCCCATCTTTTTGGTTCGTACAACGTGAGGATCGCAGCGGCAACGCGGCTTGAACCAGATGTAATAAGTTCAAATGCAAGATAGATTGATCCTGACGCATTCGATTGGCTAACTATAGAACCATCTTCATTCGGTTTATAAACCTTAATGCAGGCCTTGGCAATGAGGCTACCTCGGCAAGGATGGTTCAATAGATCCTTGAGTTCGTCGAAAAAACAATCCCAACCAATGGCTTGTATAGAATATGTTTGAACGAAAAAAAAAAAAAAAAAAAAAAAAAAAAAAAAAAGATGATTAGGACTTCCGCGTAGGACTCTACTTTTAAGTTGTGAAATGTAGGAGAGAGACAGGCGCACTCCTGCATGTGAAGCTTTTACCGTGTGTCTCTGATTGTTTGGTCCGTTTCTCACATTTTCCTGGTCTGTTTTTTATTTTTATTTTTCTTATTTCTTTAATAAGCTTATTCATAGGGAAAGGCCAAGGACCTTCTTACTTATTTAATCATTGGACGAGCTCTGCTATTAAAGACAGAGCAATTTCTGTGTAACAGGCAGGCATTCATTTATTTTACAAGATGGGCGCGTGCGAGTAGGGAGCAGCACACATTCGCCCTCAAGAGCCCTTTTCCATAGGCACAGAACATAGATAACCAGAGTGGGCGCGGTACACCAACGCGCAACGCTCTTTATCCCAGTTCTTGGATATGTCATGTCTTTTCGCTTTCCTTGACAATATGACCATCTGCAAGTATAAAACTACCGACCCATTCCTACATTTCTACCTTCAAACCACAACCAACTTTCCTTTCCTTACATCGTCTTTGAGCCAGTAAGTAGCATCCTCTTGGAGTATCGACCTATCCTATTACCACTGACATGAATGTTATTGCCATAGTATACCTCTTTGAAACTTAATCCTTTCTGCTCACCAAAACCTTGCAAACCACTATTGCCCCTACTCTAGGTCATAACCCCGTTTACAGAGCCACTTTATTCTGTTCCCAAAGATAAACAAACAAGAACAAAATGCCTAGCTTGTCTAAGATCCTTTCCATCGCTGCCGTGGCTTTGGTTCCTTTGCTCCAGTTGAACCAGGTCGTGGAGGCTGCTCCTCGAGGCGGCATAATCCATCCTCTGCCTGGGATGAAGGTCGATCCTGCCAGACCCCCCGCGCAGTTTGACGAGGGAGGCAGCCCTCACCTAGCACGAAATAGGACCAGTGGAGAGGTGTCAGCTTATGCGGGTAGTATGCCAGGCGCCACCAATTTACGTTTTTGGGAAGATAATGGCCACCAAGGCAGATGTGCAAAGTGTAAGAACTTCGCTTATAACACTTGCTATGGGATTGATATGTCGAAGTTTGATATCGGCCGTGTCTCAGCCTTCTGGCTCGAACAGTATGACACTCGAATTGGGTACACCTCTTTAACCTTGTATGACGGAACCCGATGCAACGGTAACTGGTTCCGATATAGTGAGGATCAGTCGACTAGGAACTATGGTGTTGGCCATATGGGTGCGTATAATAATAAGATCCGCTCATTCAAGATTGCAAACTTTTACGCGGCTCCAGGCACTGGAACCAACCAGCCCAAGGACCCCAGTGTGAACAACAAATCATGTTATAGAGGCTCTAAGAGCGAGTGTAAAAGAAAATGAACAATAAAGAGATTCGGCAGCTCAGTATCACACATTTTCAGCTTTAGAGAAAAGAGAGTGAAGGAGCTAGCCCGAGACAAAAAATGCGTTCTATCTGCATACTTTTACATGAACTGAGTGATAAAGATCAATTTATACATCCTATCCTTCGAACTATGGACTTGGATACGATCAATCATGGCAATATGGCTAGCTGTAATGGCTGTGCCATCTCTTCAAGGATGCAGACTCGGAGCTGAGCAACGCTCAAGAGTATATTGAGCATGGCAGAGTGCTAGCAATGGAAGAGAAGGAGTGAAAGAGAAACGGAATAAAAGAGGCCGAGGTAAACAAGGCCATCCTTTTGCTAGGCACAGATATCTGCCAAGGTCTTTGCAATGACAGCCATGTCGATCATGTTGGCCATACCCGCCATCTGCGACGCGCCCAGTCCACAAACTTCACCTAATAAGCCAATACATACAAGTAATGGTGGATGCTATAATGATATAGCAAACGCTTATGAGCCTCATATAGTTCCTGCATTAAGTCAAGAGAGTGCTGCCAGAGTACTAAGGAAGAGCTCATCAGTTACAGAAGGATAAATACACATGTATGTTGTTATGTATATACTAATACATATTCTGTTGTCTTTTTTTTTTTTTTTTTTTTTTTTTTTCCCCAATTATCCCTCGCCCTCATTTTGCTTGCCATCCAAAGTTTCAATTTATAGGTTTAGGACAGGAGAAATAATAAATTACAGAACAGCGCGCTTGTTCCACAGCTTCTATTTATTCTAATTCTACCAATATATCTCTTCTCCATTCGCCCTCTTTCTCGCTGGCTCAATCATTGAACCGTAGCCGTGTCACGTGGAGGAAAGTAACTCAGTTTGAATGAGGGAGAATGAGGGAGAATGAAGGAGAATGAGGGAGAATGAAGGAGAATGAGGGAGAATGAAGGAGAATGAGAAGAAATACCTTTATTGCATTAAAGTGAATAGAAGCATAAACTCGCTGTCGTACTATCATGTCGACCTACGATGTTTTGATGTAGATGCACTACTGTACATGTAGTTCAAGGCTGGGAGTAAGGAGCCATGGGGAACAAACAACCATGTTTATGTGGTTCTATTAGTCTAATGGCAAAATCACGAAGCAGTGCCGGTTTAAAGCACAGTTCTTGCACCTTTCCAAGGCTAGATGACCGATATGTGCACCATTATATATTGTAGTATTTATATCTTTTCTTTTCTATTCTCTTTACTGTACTTTCCCTACTTTGCTTCCTCTGCTTTGCTTCCTCTGCTTTGCTTCCTCTGCTCTGCTTCCTCTGCTTTGCTTCCTCTACTTTGCTTCCTCTACTTTGCCTCCTCTACTTTGCTTCCTTCCTCTACTTCCTTCCTCTACTTCCTTTTCTTTACTTCCTTCCTCTACTTCCTTTTCTTTACTTCCTTTTCTTTACTTCCTTTTATTATTGTCCATCCTGGACAACGCAGCTGGAGATGGTTGTGATGGATTCCTATCCTTACTCATGCGTGAAAGCAATGCAGGGAATGCAGGCACAGTGAAGATCACTCCTAGGTTGTAATAGAATTCCACACATTGAAGAAACAAGAGAAACTCATTCCCTCTTACTTTGATCTATATCCATTTTCTACAGCATCATGTCATGTCGCACAACCTAGACTTTTTTTTTTTTTTTTTTTTTTTTTTTTTGCGACTTCTTTATTAAGGCAGGCCTTCTTTCTCATTCCCTTCCCTCTTCATTCATCTACATCCTTCTTCATCCGATCGATATATCGTACTTCCTATCCCCAAAGTAAGTAGAAAGGCAGTGTGTGCTCGACCAGTTAGATTTCATACATCTCAAAAGAAGAAACGATCCTAGCATCAGTTGACCAACTCTATCCTATCCTGCCAACTAGTAAAGACTAGGGAAAAAGAAAAGGAAAAAGAAAAAGAAAAAGAAAAAAAAAAAAAGAAAAAAAAACGATGCCAGGCTTATTCCGTATACTCACCGCTCTCGCTTTGGGACTGGCTCCTCTCGTTCAGGGCCAAGGTCAGAGCTCTGTTCCGGCACTAGGAGCTCCTGTAGCAGAGATCTTTCATGGGGCTACAGCTTCCGCAGCGACAGCTCCTGTCCGTGAACTCGCAGCTGGTGTGGCCCCAACTATTTTGAGCTTCTTTGAGCACTTTAATTATCGTGGTGAATGCTTTTCATGTGGGTGGCCTCCCTACGGCAAGTGCGTAAGAATCACTCCAGGAAACAAGAAGAGCGTCGCCTCTGGAATTGTCATCCAGCAGATGGACACACGTAAGGGCTATACGTCCGTAACGTTTTACGAAGGAGACAGTTGCAATGGGACATATTTCCGAAACTCGGGTGAATGGCAGGACGAAATTATCGCTTATGCGACGCTGGCTGACTTTAATGATAAAATCAAGTCCTACGTCATTAACGACTCCGAATTGGAGCCAGGAGTAGGAGTGAAACCTGATCCGGATAAGGATCCACTTACAGAGATCTGCACTACCGACTATTGCTACCATCCCTAATTAAAATTTGACAATGCTCTATTCTACTATGCTACTACGTGTGAGGCCTTTGAAAATGCAAAGACAAATGCGAGGATGTGTGAAGCCCATAAAGAAGAAGCACTCTCTGGGCGAATGAGCAGTGAGCTTGTGGAGAACAACTCCGGACGCGTGTATATTGGAATAGGATAATGGAGCCAATAAGCACCTCATTAAGGTGGTGAAAGAGGAGAGTATTAGTCAGTTATATATAACAGAGTAGCAACATTCAAGTACACAGTTGGGAGCGCAAAATTAGTACAAGTAAGCAAGGGCGGGATAGGATATTTTCGTATCAGGGTACATCATACTGCTTCTTGTAGATCGGCGGTACATTGCGCCAGTCAAGCCTACCGATGAAAAAATTATTGGACTTTAGTGGGCTGGTGAAAAAATGCACCGGTGAATCACTGCTTTTATGGCCTGCCACTCGCTTCCTCCTCCCATCCCTCTTACCACAACCTTATGGCCAACGTATTTTGAAACTTGGCTTAGTTTACTCCTATCTCACATCCCTTCTGAGGACGACTTTCTTGGTTTTAGGTTTCTGCACATCCAGTCTGATCGTGCCGTAACGTGACTAGATACCTTACATCAAGGAGGGCCCCGCTACGTTCCCACATATACGTGGGTGCTTTTGCATTTACGTGATTTGGAGCTAGTATGATATAATATTAACATCGACACAAGTTTGTTAGTGTTTGCTCCAGAAATATGTTTTCCAGAAACATAAAATCACCATACTACTTAAGGACATGTGCTAGAGTAGGCTCCGAATTCTTAGTGCTTCCGTATTTACAGACGCACAGGGGCGTAATGAGTGTAGAAGATGGCATGATGTGTTTGGCAGACTATCACTGTGCCAATTTATAAACATTTTGGATCTGATTCTGGAGCACCCATTGGCAATGGATACATTTATTCGCCGCAATTCAGCTCAGGGCCAGAGCTAAAATAATCTATAACTATAGTTCTGCCTCGTCCAAGCACCCTCAGTGTTTCAGTACCTGTTGGGCGAGGTATGTCATCACAAGCTGGACTTGGATCACTATCACCAGCAAAATGGATCTTCGTATATCGGTTTCTTTTTTTTTTTTTTTTTTTTTTTTTTTGAATAATGATCTTCTTTCATGGCGATGGTTTAGCTAAAGGGAAAATGGAAGACTGAGTTAGGCTCAAGCTGTGAGAGAAGAGCTAGGTAAGATGTGAGGATAAAGGAAAAATGCACACCCCCTCCCTGTCAAATTGAATTTTGCTCCAGGCATTGCCAGACTTCAAGTCTGACAACCAAATTCGCCAAGGAAAAGTCCTCATATATGCACTAGATTAAGCTGAAATTCCCACAGAGGGTTCTACTAGTTATTTTAGAAGCCTCCATCAAGGTTCAGCGCTTAAAGGCGAGATTTGATAATCCTAGTTCATGCATGACGATATATAAATAATACTCTTAGAAAACTGTCTAGGCTATCTAATTCTAAATGAGTATCAAGCATTCAAGAAAAACATCATTATGCAATGAAAACTTCTTCTAAACCCCCAGGAAGTATTCAGTTTTTAATAGAGGATCCGATTCGCGCTTTATATTGGGAAATTGTGTAAGGAAAACTTGTTTTTCCTTGTTTGGAAGTTGCCGGGTCGTGGACAAACGGTGTTTTGAGATATATTTCCGACTTTACGCCCATGAGCCGTCTCTTGAAGAGCCCTAAAGTCATGCTGGGTTGCGCCTATATGTGCTTTATAATGTTTCTCGCATTTGCGGGCCTCTAGCTCTATGTTTGGGCGTGCAGCATTTGGTTTAGTTCAGTGTAAAAGGCAGAAAATGACGAAAGGAATTGCAACATAACTTTTCACCCTCATTCCTCCATCATTCTTGGGTATATTTGCCTTAAACTGCCTCTATTTGTAGCTAGGAGTCTGCTCTTCCAGCAACCATAATATATCGAGGCATATTTATCGAAAGACTAACACGTTAAAGACGATTGTTTTGTCCCTCGATGGCTGATGCTGATTGGCTACTGGGCCAGGGCAGGCAAACAAATAGAGTCGCTGAAACAATTTTCTGGTCGTTCTAGTAATATTCCTTTTTTTTATTCGACGAAGATTTTTGAATAATAATGAACGATCTCTTTTATTTCATCTTGTAAACTATTTGAACCTATTCCCATTTTATATTTATCTAGAATAGAAAGTACTTACTCGCCGTTGCCTCTGATGTTTATTACTAAGTTTGAGTCCTGGTAGCACTTACTTTCTTCGTCTTCACTATCACTATGAGCGATAAATCTGGCTCTGCCTAAACTATTATCAAGCTCAACTAGATGACGCCTCTTGAGATAGCTCGTTAATCCCCGATACTAAGTGCACTATCGCTGCCGCCAATAAAAAATAAAAAATAAAAAATAAAAAATAAAAAATAAAAAATAAAAAATAAAAAATAAAAAATAAAAAATAAAAAATAAAAAATAAAAAAAAAAAATAAAAAATAAAAAATAAAAAATAAAAAATAAAAAATAAAAAATAAAAAATAAAAAATAAAAAATAAAAAATAAAAAATAAAAAATAAAAAATAAAAAATAAAAAATAAAAAATAAAAAATAAAAAATAAAAAATAAAAAATAAAAAATAAAAAATAAAAAATAAAAAATAAAAAATAAAAAATAAAAATAAAAATAAAAAATAAAAAATAAAAATAAAAATAAAAATAAAAAATAAAAAATAAAAATAAAAATAAAAATAAAAATAAAAAATAAAAAATAAAAATAAAAATAAAAATAATAAAATAAAAACTCACCAGAATCTGTAATGCCCGGGATCATTCCCTCAAATTTCTCATCAAGGGTCTCAGATGAAGATAGTAGGTTTTCTGCAGAAATATTATTATGAATTGGAGCTACTGCTTGTAGCTAAGATGGTAAAAGTGCATGTGCATGTTAAAGGTATTTCTCAAGGAACGCAGGATAGTCAATGGCATGTGGTAGTGTTCGGATGTATACAGCTCCATGTGGAGCCCGAACAGTCGCCGTATTCAGATGAATTGCAAATGAAGTGGATTTACAGCATATAGATAAAGTGAGTAGTACATGGGACAATAAAGAAGAGCTGTGATTGCGCACTTCTAACAAATATTGCAAATACAATTTGCCCTAACAGCATTACATTTTAAAAAAGCATTGAGGCAAAGCTGAAGTTTTTGTACGGAGGATTATTTATCGATTCGTTATACACTCTTTTCATTTTGCGAATGAGTTTATTGAGCTAGACAACAACTTATATGTTTTCATATAACATAATTTTCTGAGGGTTACCTTGGTTTTCATCATCTTCATCTTCATCTGGATTAACCCACTTGCGTTTGATTCTGTCCAGAAAATCAACATGATTCGCTGGAAAAATCTTGCGAATATCCTCCTAGTCGATCCTGATCAACACTTGTTTTAGGCCCTGGTCCGCTTCTGCTATTTTAGAATTATACAATCTTGCATGTGTGTTCTCCCTATCCTCAATCTCCTTAGGACTAAGCTCCTGTATGAGACTCAAGCTGTCAAGCAGTATGGTTGGATGCGTGACTACTATACTAATAAAGATACCACGAGGGCAGTAATTCTCGAGTTTCTCAACATGTATCTTGATATTTTTTCCGATACTGTATCCACGGCCTTATTAGCCTCAGGAGTCGTAAGAACTTGTTGAAGCTTGAGCTGTATGAACACAGGAAGGTAGTGGCTTGAGCAATAGAATGCATGATGATCTTTGTCACCCATTTCATGTAAAAGTATGCAGACATAATGCATTTTTATATCAGATTAGCTCCTTTACTCTTTCGCTCTCTTCTCTCTAGAGTGAGGCTGAGCTACTGAATCTCTTTATTGTCCAAAAAAAACATATATATATTTTTAAAGACTATTTGCACACTCATCGTTGTTGCCTCTGTAGCATGAGTTGTTGTTCACACTGGGGTCCTTGGGCTGGTTGGATCCAGTGCCTGGAGCCACGTAAAAGTCTGCAATCTTGAACGAGCGGATCTTATCGTTATAGTCACCTAGGTAGCCGACACCATAGCTCCTAGTGTTCTGATCATAACTGTATCGGAACCAGCTACCGTCGCATTGGGTTCCGTCATACAAGGTCAAAGAGGTGTAGCCATTTCGAGTGTCAAACTGTTCGAACCAGAAGGCTGAGACACGGCCGATACCAAACTTCGACATATCAATCCCATAGCAAGTGTTATAAGCGAAGTTCTTACACTTCGCACATCTGCCTTGGTGTTTTTGATCTTCCCAAAAGCGTACATTGGAGGCGCTTGGCATAGCGGTTGCATAAGCTGACACCTCTCTGTTGGTCCCATTTTGGGCTAGGTGAGGGCTGCCTCCCTCGTCAAACTGCGCGGGGGGGTTGGCAGAATTGACCTTGATCTCGGGCAGAGGATGGACTATGCCGCCTCGAGGAGCAGCCTCCACGACCTGGTTCAACTGGAGCAAAGGAACCAAAGCCACGACAGCAATGGAAAGGATCTTAGACAAGCTAGGCATTTTGTTCTTGTTTGTTTATCTTTGGGAACAGAATAAAGTGGCTCTGTAAACGGGGTTATGACCTAGAGTAGGGGCAATAGTGGTTTGCAAGGTTTTGGTGAGCAGAAAGGATTAAGTTTCAAAGAGGTATACTATGGCAATAACATTCATGTCAGTGGTAATAGGATAGGTCGATACTCCAAGAGGATGCTACTTACTGGCTCAAAGACGATGTAAGGAAAGGAAAGTTGGTTGTGGTTTGAAGGTAGAAATGTAGGAATGGGTCGGTAGTTTTATACTTGCAGATGGTCATATTGTCAAGGAAAGCGAAAAGACATGACATATCCAAGAACTGGGATAAAGTGCGCTACATGTTTGACTGGGATAAAGAGAGTTACGAGCTGGTGCACAGCACCCACTCTGGCTTTCTGTGCTCTGTGGACTGTGGAAAGGGCTCTCGAGGGCGAATATCTGCGGTATCTTGAGGGCGAATATTTGTACGCGCAAACATGAGACAGGGCTGTCTTGTAAATTAATGGACACCTGTTACACAAAATTTATTCTGTCATAGCGATTGTCCGTCCAATTGCATGACAAAGAGAATTCTTTGGTTTTTCTCTATGAATAAGCTAATAAACTTTTTTCTTTTTCTTTTTTTTTCCTCTTTAAAGTAAAAATAAAATTAAAAAAAAAAAAAAAAAAAAAAAGAAGCCAAAGAAAATGTGAGAAATGGATCAAACAATCAGAGACATACGGTAAAAGCTTCACATGTAAGAGAGTACATGTACTCCCTCTTACATTGTACAACTTAGTAAGTAGAGTCCTACGCGGAGGTTCTAATTGCTTATAGTTCTTCAAGCATATTCTATACAAACCATTGGTTGGATTGACTTCTCGACAAACTCAAGGGCCGATTGAACCATCCTTATGGGGCAGGCTCAGCGCCAAGACCTATGTTAAAGTTTATAAACCGAATGGATATGGTTCTATGGTTGATCAATCGATTGTACCCGGATCAGTCTATCTTGCATTTGGACCTATTACATGTGGTTAAAGCCTTACTGCCGTTTCGAATTTCGTGTTGTGTGGACCAAAACGATGGAGCCATACCATGCCAATAGCGCCTATATCTACCGAGTGACAAACGTAGTAGCTGAGGTTACAAGGCCTCGCGAAGCTGCTATTATCATTGTTGTTTTTCCAGGCACACACACTTAATGGCATTGCATTTGCAATAGCGGATGTCCTCCTACCTATGATTTAGGACCTGTTCTGGGAGAATAACATTTGGCTCGAGAGAGACAGTAAAGGCAGGTAGGTCATGTTGTCTTGGTTTTTGGTGGCAAAATACATTACGGGAAGCATACTATACAGTTTATGTCAGTGAAGGTAATAATCATTATTCGCATGAGGCGAGCATAGCTGAGTTCAACTACGCGTTTTTTGCTCTTCCTACGCGGTAATAGAAGAGAGTCCCCGAACCGGCTATTAATTTATTTGGTTTCGGTCAGGAAACCTAAGTGTGCCATGGAATAAAACTATATAAGTGGAAGGCAAAACGCAATGATGAGAACTGTGGCAAAAAAAGATCTCCATTTGCCCTTCGGACCGTGAAGCGAAAGGTGCGGTACGACGGCTAAATGGTTCTTAAAATACCGCATAAGGAAAAATGTAGATGACTCTACTTTAACTCAAGCCTGCGAGAAACTTAGGGTTTTGGAGGTACTTTCCTGGCAAGTACACTCATTACGTTGCACAATTTTTTGCCTTTTATGGTAATAGCATTTGCTCCCTCACAATGTTGTTGCCATAAAAGGCAACACAATTGGTTGTGAGCCTACATCCATTTTTTTTCAACTTTAAAATGTAGAATGGATCCCATAAGTTAGTTCTACTGATGAGAAATACACTTATCTCTTTTCAATTTGTATTATTCTGATGAGGAGAAAGCTTTATCCGATATAAGCAAACATATATATATATTATAAGCTATCTGATTGTGGCTGAAGTTGAATCAACTATCATAAATATCTAAACTCCATGTCCTTACATGTGCGACAAAATCCTATGGTTAATTCCGCATGACCACCTGCTGGATAAAGTCTGCAAAGTTCGGATGAATTTCTTAACTTACCTTTGGACAATTTTTTTTATTAGTGGAACAATGTAAAAGAAAACAGATAAAGTTTATTTTAAGGCAGATAGAACAATTAAAATGCTTAATACCCAATAACCCTGCTCTTACATCAACGCTATTAACTTTCTCTCTTTCGACTCTGCACTCAACGCTCCAGAGTTCAATTTCAATGTGAAAATTGTTGAGGAAGATAGAGCATTTGAGGCAGCAGCAATGGCTACAGCGATAATTGATCAGTCTTTGCTAAGAGACATATCACAAATGTTTAAGTACTCCGCCACCAAGGTTTCGCAAATAGACATATAAACATATAAGCACTTGCGTGCGCCTGGAAAAACAACAATGCAGCTTCGCGAGGCCTTGTAACCTCAGCTACTACGTTTGTCACTCGGTAGATATAGGCGCTATTGGCATGGTATGGCTCCATCGTTTTGGTCCACACAACACGAAATTCGAAACGGCAGTAAGGCTTTAACCACATGTAATAGGTCCAAATGCAAGATAGACTGATCCGGGTACAATCGATTGATCAACCATAGAACCATATCCATTCGGTTTATAAACTTTAACATAGGTCTTGGCGCTGAGCCTGCCCCATAAGGATGGTTCAATCGGCCCTTGAGTTTGTCGAGAAGTCAATCCAACCAATGGTTTGTATAGAATATGCTTGAAGAACTATAAGCAATTAGAACCTCCGCGTAGGACTCTACTTACTAAGTTGTACAATGTAAGAGGGAGTACATGTACTCTCTTACATGTGAAGCTTTTACCGTATGTCTCTGATTGTTTGATCCATTTCTCACATTTTCTTTGGCTTCTTTTTTTTTTTTTTTTTTTTTTAATTTTATTTTTACTTTAAAGAGGAAAAAAAAAGAAAAAGAAAAAAGTTTATTAGCTTATTCATAGAGAAAAACCAAAGAATTCTCTTTGTCATGCAATTGGACGGACAATCGCTATGACAGAATAAATTTTGTGTAACAGGTGTCCATTAATTTACAAGACAGCCCTGTCTCATGTTTGCGCGTACAAATATTCGCCCTCAAGATACCGCAGATATTCGCCCTCGAGAGCCCTTTCCACAGTCCACAGAGCACAGAAAGCCAGAGTGGGTGCTGTGCACCAGCTCGTAACTCTCTTTATCCCAGTCAAACATGTAGCGCACTTTATCCCAGTTCTTGGATATGTCATGTCTTTTCGCTTTCCTTGACAATATGACCATCTGCAAGTATAAAACTACCGACCCATTCCTACATTTCTACCTTCAAACCACAACCAACTTTCCTTTCCTTACATCGTCTTTGAGCCAGTAAGTAGCATCCTCTTGGAGTATCGACCTATCCTATTACCACTGACATGAATGTTATTGCCATAGTATACCTCTTTGAAACTTAATCCTTTCTGCTCACCAAAACCTTGCAAACCACTATTGCCCCTACTCTAGGTCATAACCCCGTTTACAGAGCCACTTTATTCTGTTCCCAAAGATAAACAAACAAGAACAAAATGCCTAGCTTGTCTAAGATCCTTTCCATTGCTGTCGTGGCTTTGGTTCCTTTGCTCCAGTTGAACCAGGTCGTGGAGGCTGCTCCTCGAGGCGGCATAGTCCATCCTCTGCCCGAGATCAAGGTCAATTCTGCCAACCCCCCCGCGCAGTTTGACGAGGGAGGCAGCCCTCACCTAGCCCAAAATGGGACCAACAGAGAGGTGTCAGCTTATGCAACCGCTATGCCAAGCGCCTCCAATGTACGCTTTTGGGAAGATCAAAAACACCAAGGCAGATGTGCGAAGTGTAAGAACTTCGCTTATAACACTTGCTATGGGATTGATATGTCGAAGTTTGGTATCGGCCGTGTCTCAGCCTTCTGGTTCGAACAGTTTGACACTCGAAATGGCTACACCTCTTTGACCTTGTATGACGGAACCCAATGCGACGGTAGCTGGTTCCGATACAGTTATGATCAGAACACTAGGAGCTATGGTGTCGGCTACCTAGGTGACTATAACGATAAGATCCGCTCGTTCAAGATTGCAGACTTTTACGTGGCTCCAGGCACTGGATCCAACCAGCCCAAGGACCCCAGTGTGAACAACAACTCATGCTACAGAGGCAACAACGATGAGTGTGCAAATAGTCTTTAAAAATATATATATGTTTTTTTTGGACAATAAAGAGATTCAGTAGCTCAGCCTCACTCTAGAGAGAAGAGAGCGAAAGAGTAAAGGAGCTAATCTGATATAAAAATGCATTATGTCTGCATACTTTTACATGAAATGGGTGACAAAGATCATCATGCATTCTATTGCTCAAGCCACTACCTTGGATATAATCATGACAACATGGCTTCAATGACCGTCACATCTTGAAGGGAGTTGAGTAACTTTCAAGGATATATTGAGCATGGCGAAGTGAATGCTTGTAATGGATGCTGAGTAGGTGATGCAAAAGAGCACTGGCATAGGCAGTGATTTCGGATAAGTGGTATCTGTTTATAAGCTTACCACTCTTCCTTTTTTTTATTTTTATTTTCCATGTATATTTTTATTTTTTTATTTTCAAAAAAAAAAAATAAAATAAAATAAAATAAAAAAAATAAAAAAATTAGATAAAAGAAGCGAATACAAAGATGCAGGGTTTGGGATGACGCCGACTGGCACTCAGGCACTTGAAGCTTATAGGCTCTACTGTCTCTTTGCTATTACCTGTGCTTTGAAATGAAATCAAGATCCTTGATCTCACAACAGAAAAAATGAGAGCAGAGAAGGAGAGAAAGAGAAATGGAATAAAAGAAGTCGAGGTAAACAAGTCCGCACTTTTATCAGGCACGTATGTCTGTCATGGTCTATGCCGCCTACGATGTGGCCGACCCACGACTTTATCTGGCAAGCCAATGCATGCAAGTATTCGTGGATATTAAAATGATATAACAAACACTTATAAATCCCATACGGCCCCTACATTAAATCGAGAGAGTACTATCGGGGAACTAAGGAAAAGTTCACGAATTACAGAAGGATGTATTAATACATGTATGCTGTTATACTAATATATTATATTTATACTGTAATAGTTTATTAAGTCAAATTCCAGTGTATGCCCATTAATAGGCAAAATGTTTCATAGGTTTCACGTACAGACACAGAGACACAGAGGTTAGAATTCAGGCACATGTCTTTTCACTACATCTAACTGAAAAGTAGAAACTAAAAGTATCTTTAGTTACACGCGCGTAGCGCGCTCACAAAGCGGTCTGATCTGATCAACACCTTGCTTCATACTCAATTCTTCATTCCCGCATTCCATTCCACTCATTCCACTCATTCCTCATCTGTACTCATTCCGTACTCAAAGGAAAATAACGCGCTTGAGGGAAGCTAACAATTGATCAAG
>NW_019029069.1:0-64431 GCF_002105155.1 Lobosporangium transversale | reverse complement strand
TGTTATCCTTTGATGGTTACTTTTTGTTATCCTTTGGTGCTCACTTTCTTGTTAGCCTTTGATGGTTCAATTCCTTATTACGCTTCCATACTTTATCCTTCAATGCCTCACTTGGTTGCTACGCTTCCATTTCTTTCTTCCATGCTTGACTTTCCTGTTATGCCTTCATCTCTTTTTCGGTACTCCACTTTTGTTATCCTTTTCTATGTTTTCCTGGGCGCATCTCTTCCGTGTTAGTTCTATTACGCTTTCCTTCATTGCTTCGCTGTCTTGTTATTTTTCATTTGCTTTCTCGACGCTTCACCTTTTTACTATGCTATCCTTTGTTTTCTTCGATGCTTCACTTCCTGTTATGCTTTCTTTCTTGCTGCTTCACTTCCTTGTTATGCTTTCTTTCTTGCTGCTTCACTTCCTCATTTGTTTTCCTTGGCTCTTCACTTTTTAAATATACTTTCATGTGCTTCTCTTCGACGCTTCACTTTCGAGTTATCCTTTCCTTTGTTCCCTTCGATGCTTCGCTTTCTTACGTTGTTTTTCATTTGTTTTCTCCCTTTTCTTATTATAGTCCTTTTTTATTATAACCTCCTTTGTTTCTCTGTTGTGTGCGTGTATGTGTGTGTTTTGTTTACTTTTATACTTTCGTTTGTTTCCCTTCTGTGCTTCTCTTTCTATTTGCTTTCATTGTGTGCTTCCATTTTTTTTTTTTTTTGTTTTCTTTTTTTTTTTTCTTTCTTTTCTTCAGTGCTTCCTTTCCTTGCCATATCTTACATTTGTTTCCCTTTTGCTTTTCTTTCTTATCATATTTTCATTTATAGGCGCCGGCATTTCTTACATATCTTTTGTTTGTTCTTCCCCTCGCTTTACTTCTTTGCTATGCTTCCGTTTGTTCTTTCTCGACTTTCCCTCCTCCTTTCTCTCTCTCTCTCTCTCTCTTTTTTTTCTCACTTGCTTTCACTTACTCCTCCTATGTGCTTCTCTTCCTTAGTTTATTTTCATTCGCTCTTTCTCAGTGCTCCTTTCTCTTTCTTATTTTCTCTTTCTTTTGTTGGTTACTTGCCGCTTCCCTTCCTTACCTTACTTTCTCTTACATCGTTTCCTCGTTGCTTACCGCTCTTGGGGCTATTTTGCCTTTGGTATAGTATGGAGACAAAAAGTATGTAGGTTAGTATAAAGTAGTGACGGCAAGAGAAGGCAACGGTCGTAGTTGAGCGAGAGTTAGGGATGGACATAAAGAGTCACAGGGAGAGACGGAAAAAGTGTGTGCGTGCGTGCTTGTGTGTGAATGTATTTGGCAAAGGACTGCGATCGAGACTTACTTTTCAAGAGGTGGGGAGGTGGAGAGGTGGAAAGATAAAGAGGTGGAGAAGTGAAGAAGCGGAGAGGTGGAGAAGTGAAGAAGCGGAGAGGTGGAGAAGTGAAGAAGCGGAGAGGTGGAGAAGTGAAGAAGCGGAGAGGTGGAGAAGTGAAGAAGCGGAGAGGTGGAGAAGTGAAGAAGCGGAGAGGTGGAGAAGTGAAGAAGCGGAGAGGTGGAGAAGTGAAGAAGCGGAGAGGTGGAGAAGTGAAGAAGCGGAGAGGTGGAGAAGTGAAGAAGCGGAGAGGTGGAGAAGTGAAGAAGCGGAGAGGTGGAGAAGTGAAGAAGCGGAGAGGTGGAGAAGTGAAGAAGCGGAGAGGTGGAGAAGTGAAGAAGCGGAGAGGTGGAGAAGTGAAGAAGCGGAGAGGTGGAGAAGTGAAGAAGCGGAGAGGTGGAGAAGTGAAGAAGCGAGAGGTGGAGAGTGAAGAAGCGGAGAGGTGGAGAAGTGAAGAAGCGGAGAGGTGGAGAAGTGAAGAAGCGGAGAGGTGGAGAAGTGAAGAAGCGGAGAGGTGGAGAAGTGAAGAAGCGGAGAGGTGGAGAAGTGAAGAAGCGGAGAGGTGGAGAAGTGAAGAAGCGGAGAGGTGGAGAAGTGAAGAAGCGGAGAGGTGGAGAAGTGAAGAAGCGGAGAGGTGGAGAAGTGAAGAAGCGGAGAGGTAAGAAGGTGGAGAAGTGAAGAGGTGGAGAAGTGAGAGAAAGGAAGAGGAAAAAAAACAAAAGAAAGAGCGAGCTTAAAAATGAGAGAAAAGCGTCATTCTCCCAATCTCACTCGTCGCCACCATTTCTCCTTATCTTTGTTGAAAGCGGACATAATTATCCGAATATAGGCGAAATGAAAGTGATTGGACGCCATTTTGAAACAGCATGAAATTCAAAGAAAGGGTGGATGGAAAACTGTCGGCTTGGACAGCCCGGAAGCGATCCCGTTGCCTTTCATTGCGACAATTTTCGCATTTGTTGACGTAATAAGCGAAAGTGATACGACACTGAGAAGAACGAAGCAAAAAGCATCGAAGGTATTTAAACTTAATGACTATGAGTAGACACTACTCACACCAGACTTTTGACCCCAGACTTACACATTGTATGCTTTTTTTGCGGTCGCATTTTTCTTAAGGAACAAAAAAAAAATTGATAGAGAAAGATGCATTAATTTTTCATGCATCTTTGGGTGTAGCCACACTTTTCATTACATCTCGCTCTTCTCTCTTTTTATCGCTTCTAAAAGTATAATAGACAAGGATCCAGGCTTGTCATAGACTCTAGTGCCTTCTAGTTTCTGATTGAAAGTAATACAGTGTGTTCAGGTCTGCTACAGTATCTGGTAGATGCTTTTCATGGAGCCCATCACCTTTCTAGCCCATGTCCCAAAGGTAAGCCTGCCTTATTTTTTGTTATGACCATCTTGTTGAGCGAGCAACAACAAGCAACACGTAAAAAGTATGTAACGTGTGTGTCGAGGAAAATATTATATCCAAGCTCTGCAGGGCCTTCAGGGCCTTCAATACTTTTGATTCAACACCTTCATTACTATTGTATTTAATTCTTCGCATTAAATTTATTTATCCCTCTTTCAATGCTTTCCCTACCTTCACGTACATTATTCCTTTTGCTTCATGTGACAATGTAATGACATCAACCCTCCCTGTGGAGGAAGATGCTTTTGCTTTTAAAGCAACCGACTATTGCCATATTCGGATAATTATGTCCGCTTTCAAACAAGATAAGGAGAAATGGTGGCGACGAGTGAGATTACCCAAGAAATCATGCATGGATATTCAGCGAATAAACAAGAATGCAAGAATAGCAAAATGGTGTCTGTTGGACAATGTAAACACTTTAAGGTTTGGTGGTAAATGAGGTGCAAACATTTTGATGATGACTGACATAAGGATTGGAGCTGTGTGTCACCAAGGAGTACCCACCATCCCGCCTAGTGCAGGTTGCCGGTTCACACAGCAAGATAGTGCTTACTTTGAGTATTGCTCCATGGTGCTCCTTATTTATACTTGTGCAGGAGACAATAGAAGTGCTTCCATGGTGAAGAGTCCAAGGAAGTGCTTCTCAATATATATATATATATTGAAGCCTCTCTTCCAAAGCCAGTTGTTCATAACATAACAATAGGCACCAGAACCCCTCATTTTCGGAGCAGTACATTAATAATTCACCCTCCTATCATCTAAGCAATGCCGCCTCTACTAAATTTTCAATTTTCGGAGACTGCATTTTAAAGCTTTTTTTTTTTTTTTTGTGTGAATACTTTTTATTAAGAGATTGCTTGCTATCTAGCTATCTAGCTTACCTGGTTACTATCCTAAGCTACAAGAAGCCAGACTCTTAGCCACCTTGGAAAGCGCTTTTCTTTGTCACCATCGAAAAGACTCTCCAAGATGTTGTCCGGACACACCACGTGGAGGTGGTCTGGCATATCGTGCTCCGTTGGTCAGGCCCCATGGCCTTGCAAACGCCCGCACACACACACATTTATTTACCCATTCCATCCCCATCTTCCCATCCCATTCCATTCCCTTTCCCTTTCCCATTCTGGACCGAAGGGGCTCCGCCATCGCAAGGCTCGTTAAAGAACCAGCTCAGGCTCATGCCCGTTCGGACCTACCTTAGATATGCATTGGTTATTGCACCTTGGATGTGCATTGTTGCTATGCTTAAAAAGTGCTTTGTGTTGTGTTAGTAAGGGTTTTTTTTTTTTTTTTTTTTTTTTTTGGCTTTCTTGATTTTTTAATTGGCTTTTTTTTTCTTTTTTTCTGATATGAGATCTTTTTTTGCTTCTTTTTGGCTTTTATTTAGTCTTTTTTTTTTGGTTTTTTTTTTTCTTTGGTTAATTTTTTTTTAATTGTTTTTTCTTGGTATTTTTTTTTCTGGTTTTTGGTTTATTTTTTTTTCTTTTTCTTTTTTCTTTTTTCTTTGGTTTTTTTTTTTCTTTTTTTCTTTGGATTTTTTTTTTTTTTTTTTTTGGTTTCTTTTTTCTTAGTTTTTTTTTTTGAGGATTTGATTCCGGAGGCGCTTGTTTTTGCCTGGATGGACTGTTCGACCTTTCTTTGGTTTAGTCCTTTTGCTGGTGGCGCCGAGCTTTCGTTACCAGTGCCTTCCAGACCACACGATGAGAAGTGGCCTGGTCGCTATGTATTTGGTGTTGTTTCGTGAAGCCTTGGCCATCATACCCGAGATGGGATGGGCTGGCTATTTGGCCGCGGAGAAGGCCGTCGTTCGACTGCGGTAGACTATGAGGCCGTTTAGAGCGTGGCTGTTTAGAGCGTGGCATTCGGAGCGTGGCCAGTTGAATACGGCTTTTCGTTGGAGTGCAGCCGTTCGAGTATGGGCGCCTGAGTGTGGCAGCCTGGCTGTGCGTTATGAAGCCCCAGTTGCTTTAGGCAGCTTCATGTCGTTGCAGTCTAATCGTGGAATGAAAAGAGAGACACAAGCAGAAAAAGAATAATCAGAACAAGGACAGTGAAGCACAGAGTGACAGTGTTGAGAACTTCAGTGAGAGTGATTGTTTAGAGGGAGTGTTGCTTACCTTTTGTCTTGGTTGAGGAGGCCGATGGTCGAGGAAGACCGAGGAGAAAGAGAAGAGAAAAGAAGAAAAAGAAGAGTCAAATGGGTCCTTTTTATATTGGTTTCTTATTATTATTATTAACGTTCGCGCAAGAGGAGAAGGGCCGAGGAGTGATTGGTTTTAAAAGCGCGCTATACTAAGTACCTTGCTTGCTGTACGCTCAAGAGCGACCAATAAAATATCAACAACAAAATAAAAAATAAAATAATATACGTGTCTTTGATGTCATCTGTCATATTTCATATGATAAAGAAGAGACTCTCACGATTGAAAGTGGGAATAATGCTCTGTCCTCAAGACTCATAAGGAAAACCTGTCTATAAACAACCAGAGCATGAACTGTATTGCTCTCGAGCTTGTTTACTCTTATTGATAAAGGGGATCATCTTCTTTATCCTCTTCTTCTATTTCATTTCTTCACTCCTAACAAGAGATGGGATAGACTGTCGTTGGGCCTGTACTTTGGCAGCTTGCCGTTTTTCCAGGTGTGGTGGAAAATAACACATGAATTCGTTCAGAATACCTCTCCGCCTTTTTTTATTTTATTTTTTATTTTCATGCAATACAATGTAGAATACATTAAGATTTGAAGTGAAACAAATATCAACGTTTATATATCGACCAGTAAAAGGCACACGATCGTATCGAGGAATGACGTGTCGTATCTCTTGGCCTTTGAAAAGGAAAATAAGGAAAAGAAAAAAAGGAAAAATGTCTGTTTGAACAAAAACTGCCGCAGCACAGTTCCCACGACAATGATCCTATTCTTTGTTAAGGATGAAGAGAAAGAATGGGAGAAGAGAGTCAAATAGCAAACTCTACTGACAGTGCCTGATGAACCCCATTGCTAAAGAAAAAAAGGTACTCGAGCTTAATTGCTGGCGAAAAAGGGTATGCGAGTGTTGATAAGCTTGTGCTCTGAATCCTGTCCTTTTACTTTAGTCGCGTCACACCCTTTCTCTCTTTGTTGCATTGTGGCTCGTGCTCTTGTTGTTGTATGATATATGACCCTGCATATCTTTGAGGATGGTTATCCCTCCACCCGTAAGAGTTTTCTCTTTCTCCACCTTGCGAGCATATGAAAATTGACGGATGATATTGTTGCAAAATTTAGGGGCAGATGTGGTAGGAGATTTAGGTCGTTTTGGTGGATTATGAAGCCGGTCACTTCCAGCTGATAGATAAATAATTCTAACACAATAAAAGAACACACACACACTCACCGAAGACTGGACGAGAACAGTCAGTACTCAAATGGCTCTTGTGAAAAATAAGGAACCTTTAATGATCTATGGCTACTAACGACGAACGTTGTGAGGGCTCTTTACCTGGACGAGAACAGTCAGTACTCAAATGGCTCTTGTGTAAAAATAAGGAACAAGGAGCCAGATTTTCCTGAGCTGTTGCTCGTTAAATAGTTGGTGGCGAACCCTCTACACGTGACTAAAACTAAAACCAACACCCCCACCAGCTGCGAAGTTCGGCTCCGCCAAGCCGCAGCTCAAAAAGAAAGAAACTCATTGTGCTGTTTGCGCTTCTACCACCTTGACTCTTGCTACCCCGCATTTTGGTCATTGCATCATTGTTCTTGTCACCCTTTGGTTCGCCTTGGCATCGACCAAGGAAAATTTTCTTTCTTCGGCCAATCATTTTGATCCGTGATCACGCCATTACTTCCACATGATGATGTTGCCATGGACATAAATGTTGGTTCATTCCTCCATTCCCTTTTTTTTTTTTTTTTTTTTTTTTTTCTTTTTTTTTTTTCATTCGCAACTCCTTCCTCCTTGCCCTGCTTGAACTACTTCATCGTCATCATGGCCCGCACTGTTATTAAGAAAGACGAGGTTCCTCCTTGCCCAAGACCAACCACTTCCACCAAGACAATGCTTCCCTCTTCAGACAAGAGCTTAAGTCTGTCTTTGGGCACGTCTCCAGAGTCGCGTCCTGCTGTCACTTCTCACTCTCCTATCACTCCTTCGACCCCTACCACTCCTCCTGCTTCTGCTTCTTCTTCTACTCCTGCCGTTGTTCCTGCTCCTGCCGTCGTTGTCACTCCCCCTTCTTCTGCTTCTCCTGAGGTGGTTGCCCTTACTGACCACGAGGTTGGCCCTTCCTCTGTTTCGCCATTTGCAGCGGAGAAGTCTTCTCCAGAATCTCCTCAGTCCCAGACAGTTCCCCCCCCGCTCGAGAGCTAAATAAGCGGTCAGCTGAGGCCTTTCAAGACATAGACGAGCCAATTGAGAAACGCGTACGGGCGAAGTATCTTCTTCACGGCGAGGTGGCATTCTCCAGAGGCTTGGCTGACCAGTCGCGTCTTCGCGAGAGGCTTCGTTCACGGAAGGTGCAACTTGCGCCTGAGGAGCGTCACGAGATTGAGCTTGACCTGTCCTTGGCGACAAGGGATGTGGAGATTGGATTGGAGTGCCTTCGTTTGCTGTGTCCTCCCGCCCCCGACCCAGACTTGGCTGGTGTAATTGATCTGGCGCGAGAGGTTGTTCGGTGTCGGCGTAGTGGGGATTCTTCTCAGTAGCTCTCTGTAGGTTCTCAATAAAATCATCTTCCCATAATCGTTGCCTTTGAGTTGCGAGCTTGAGGAAGTCTCCATTAATTGTTTCTACCCCATCCTTTGTGCCATAATGCGTTCGACCCGTCTTGATCCCATATGATCCCTTTTCATTCGCCCAGACTACTTCAAATGGACCTAACCAACGCGGCTCCAGCTTGCGTCCAAAGCCTGTGACGAAATCCAAATTGAACATGTAAACCCTTGATCCTACTTCGAACGATTGTGGGCGAACACGTCGATCATAGTAACGTTTCATCCTGTCATTGGCATTAAGCTTGCATGAGTATGCATACTCACGGATTCCCTCTCTTCTTACGATAAATCTCGCCATGCTTTCTTCTAGGACTACATCGTTCTCTTCCGGTGCCTCTGCTGAAACGAGGAACTTGTCGTCCGCGAACAGTCGCCGTAACGCTGACTGTCCTGTGTAGCCCATAAGTGCTTCCATTGGCGACACTCCTGTGCTCCTAACGACTCGACAATTCACGTCGAATACTGCTTTCGGTAGGAATGCATCCCAATCCTTAGATCCAGCTGGCAGTACTCTCCTCAGTCGCTCCTCGATAAGCTTATTTGTCGCCTCGACCTGTCCCTGACTTTGCGGATGCCTTGTCGAACCAGTGACGTGCTTGATCCCCCAGAGGTCACAGAAAGTCTTGAATTCGTTACGAAATGCGGGGCCTCCATCCGATCTAATCATAACAGGGAGCCCGAACCGACAGATAATCTTCATAAATAGAACAGCTAGGACGCCTTGCGCGCCTTTGTTGGCCACTGCATGTGCTTCAGTCCACTTGGTGAAGGAATCTGTGAAGACGACTATGGTGGTCATCCCCCTAGGCGTTTCGACTAAGTTCTCAATCAAGTCAACGAAGAGAACTTCAAATGGGAACTCGGAGACCGTAGGATGCAACCTGTTATGTTTCACTCGACTTCCAAATTGCTGGCAACGGCCGCAAGACTTGACCCAGTGGAATACATCCCGTCTCATCGTTGGCCACCAACACACGTCACGAACTGTTGCTAGGGTAGACTCTGCTCCATAGTGACCGCCCTTGTCGTGTGCCTCCTTCAGCACACCCTCGACTTCATCCTCAACTACGCACCTCTTCTCTCTGTTGTCGGCATCTCTATACAGTAGGTCACCTTCCTTCGTCAGTCGAAACCTGTATGCCTGTCTCTTGATCCTCCTCATTTCAACTTTGTCTTCTAACTCCAGTCTCATCTCGGCTAGGTACATGTAGAAGTTCGCGTACCATTGGCTCGCCAGCCACTTTTCTCCTGTGGATTCTGCCCTTCGGCTCAGACACTCTGGCACCTCGTCATCGATGTCATCCGTGGCTATTCCTTCCGACATAATGCGACTCATCCCGTCTGCATTGCCGTTCTTCGTACCTGGTTTGGTCTTAATGACCAGCTCGAATTCCGACAGAATCATCTGCCACCGCGCAGGTCGACCAGTCAGATCAGTCTTGGAAAACAACCATTTGAGTGGCGCATGGTCTGTGTAAACGACAACGGACCTACCCAGGATGTAAGGCCGAAACTTCTTGACGGCTATGACAACGGCGAGGCACTCTTGCTCAAAGGTAGAGTAGTTGCGTTCGGCTCCTTGAAAGGTCTTCGAGTAAAAGTAGACCGGTCTCAACTTACCCTCCTCATCTTCTTGTTCTAGCACTGCGCCCATAGCGTATTTGCAGGCGTCACACGAGACCACCCAATCCTTCTCGAAATCTGGAGCCTTAAGTACCGGAGCTTGAATTAACTTGGCTTTGAGACCCTTTACTGCGGCCACCTGTTCAGGACCCATGGTGAAGCTTGCACCTTTCTTGAGGAGCCTCGTCAGCGGCTCTGCAATCTGAGCGTAGCTTTCGACGAACCTTCGATAGTAGCCCGTCAAGCCCAAGAATGCACGTACATCTTCCTTGCTACGTAATGGGGTGAAATTCTTGACCTTGTCAACTTTGTCTGGCATGACCTCAATTCCATCTTTGCCGACCACGTGGCCAGTAAACTTCACCTTGTCATACCCGAAATGGAGCTTACTAGTCTTGTACTTGACTCCTCCTGCGCGAGCTGCCGCAAACGTATGATCGAGGGCTCTCAAATGCTCTCCCCAGGTCATCGTGCGCACGCACACATCGTCCATGTACGCCTCAAGCACTCTTCCGATAAGGTCTGAGTACACTTTTCTAACGAAGCGACTGAAGGTATGTGGCGCGTTCTTGAGCCCAAATGGCATTACCTTGTATGCAAACGTCCCAAAAGGCGTACGGAAGCCAAGATACTTGACATGCTCTTTTTTGATGCCAATCACGTAATAACCTTGAAATCCGTCCAGGCTACTGTAGTACTCGAATCCGCCTAAGTTGTCAAGTATTTCCTCGATGTTTGGCAGTGGCCAGCTCTCCCTTTCGGTAACCTTATTTAGGCCTATGTATGCGACGCACTTGCGCAAGGATCCGTCTTTCTTAGGAGCAAGACTCAGCGGCGCGCACCACTCGCTCTCCATCTCTATGATTTTTCCTGCCTTAAGCTCATCATCAACACTCTTCTTAAGGAAGTCAAGCTCCTTCGGCGAGTACCGTTTGCACCATCCTACGTACACTGGCTTGGCGCCTGGTTGAATGTTGATCTCATGTTCTAAAATAGACGTCACTTCGAGGTCCTCAAGGTTGGTAGTCAGCCTGTCCTTATTCTTTCAAGTAACTCCACAATCTGTCCGTATTGCTCATTGGACAAATTTGGGTTGATGTCCACGTTGACTCCGTCAACCGCGAACGGCTGCCTTTTTACGCGAGCATCGTCATTCTCGCACTGTATCTTGCTAGAGAACACTCTTGCGGTCATCGCCTGCAGATCCGGGTCACCACCTCTATTGTCTTCACTCTCAAGGCTCTGTACCCTGCATCAGCATCGGATTCTTCCGTCTCGTAGATTGATTCGTCATCCTCATAGTCGTCGTACTCATCATCATACTCATCGCTTCTCATCAGACAAGTACGTTGATGTCGTAGGCTGAGGGGTTGAGGCGCGAACATTTAGACCGCCACCAAGGGTGATAGTCCTTCCCTCACTCTCCACGTAGTACACGATACCGTTGCTCCAATCAGCCTTGGCTTTCAGCGCCTTGAGCCAGTCATCGCCAAGGAGGAAGTCATATGTGCCCTTACAGTCGATCACTCCCATCGACATTCTCAAGGGGATCCCGGACACATAAATATCGATAGGTCTTGTGCGGCCCGCAAGCTTCTGGAAGGACCCATGGGCTAATAGCACCGCACGAGTAGCAGGCTCTAACTTCAGTCCGAGTGCGTTTGCCACATGTAGGCCCATCATAGTATGGTCATTGCCTGGATCAATAACGGCGTTGTTGAAGTCTCGTCCCAAGGCGGTGACGGTCGTGACATCACCCTTGCCACCTTGAACGTTCCTGGCCATAGCTATTGCTGACTGACTCCTCTTAGGCTTGCTTCTTCTTGGAGGGGCATGGCGGGCCCAGGCCTCGGTAACAGCTGCCTTGAGTTGCACTGCCATCTTTCCACGGTACTTGGAGTGAGTGGCCAAATCAAAATTCAATCCTTCGACCGCATCAACGAACACTGGATCAGGAATGACGCGCTTCCTGGTACGCTTTGGCGTCGCATTTGGAGCTTCTGCAACATTATTCTCTCGCCCGTCGACCGCTCTGTCATCAAAAGTCACTGTCTGGAAGTGGGGGTCCCCAGAAGGTTGCGCACTACTAGTGGATGCCTCAGCCTCCCACTGCATTCCTCGGACAGGTGGAGTAGTGCCTCTCGTTTCCTCTCTTCGTTGAGACGATGGACCTGCAGGAGTGCCTGTCCTCTCACTGCGACGTCGCTGGGCACCTGTCGAATTTAATCGCTGTGGCTTAGTCGTGATAAATGATTGGGCGACATTAGTGGCGGAGATTTCTAAACTTTGCACTCTTAGCGAGGAGTTAGTTTGAGTGGCCAATGGGACGCTATTGGCGCCTGTGGCGGGGCTTCCTTGTTCCTTAGTGCAAACCTTCGAAGTATGGCCTCGCTCGCCACATCGGAAGCATTCCACCAATGGGCAGAACGACAAGAGGTGCCCCTCTTGATTACATTTATGGCAGGTTCTACGGGCCATAGGGATAGCCTGCTGACTTCGAACTTCGGCGGGTTGGAGCACGGCATTAGGTCTAGCCTCCACTCTAATATGCTTGGCCAATTCAGAGGAACCAAACACTCGCCTCGCTACAGCCGGGCTCATTCTTGAGATAGTCTGAGCGATTCGCGCCTCCGGAGTTCGCTCCTCGGCAGCAAGGGTCCAGGCTCCGAACATGTCTGTTAATTCGTCTACGCTTAATTGATTAACTTTCTCTTTGTCGTCTTTGAAGTCCGCTAGGAAGCCAGAGTAGTGCGTCCTCGGCACTAGGGTCGATCCAAGCAGAACATTCGTCTCGATTGGTGCAGCATGCTCAGCGTTGCTGCGAGCTATGACACGGCTCTCAGTGGTGTCAATGCCCCAACGATTTCCTTCAACCAATTGTGTCACTGATTCGAAGGTTTCCTTCAAGGTCGCAGGCGCTTCTTTGTTCTTGACCTTGAAAGGATGGTCTTGCCTCAAACCCTTGCAAAATCTGTACGCCAGTAGACGCTCGGTGGCTGTTGGGATCTTGTACGGCTGTGCGTCGCAACCAGACTCTGGGTCGAGGAGTTCCATGGTAAGTTTCATTCGTTGTACATAGTTGGCTGTCGTCTCATCTTCTCCTTGCTTAATAGAATGCAACTCGTCCAGGGTGACATCCTGGCTTCTAGGGGTAGAGGCCTCCATGATGAAATCGCTGACGAACTGGCTCCAGGCACCATTCGTCTTGTTTGTCATCCTCCAGCGCCTGATCCAGCGTTGGATCTTGCCTGTCGCCTGCCTCTCGACGAACATCAACTTGTTGCTCAGGGTTTCTCCTTCGATAACACCTCCAAAATCGCTGATCCATGTCGCGGCGGTTAGACCCTCAGCCTCTGCCGACGGCCACTTCGGGATCATGGTAAGAAGAATCGATAAATTGGAAGACATTGTAGCTGCCACCCCCTGCGTAGATCACCAGAAATATTGTTGCAAAATTTAGGGGCAGATGTGGTAGGAGATTTAGGTCGTTTTGGTGGATTATGAAGCCGGTCACTTCCAGCTGATAGATAAATAATTCTAACACAATAAAAGAACACACACACACTACTCGAAGACTGGACGAGAACAGTCAGTACTCAAATGGCTCTTGTGTAAAAATAAGGAACCTTTAATGATCTATGGCTACTAACGACGAACGTTGTGAGGGCTCTTTACCTGGACGAGAACAGTCAGTACTCAAATGGCTCTTGTGTAAAAATAAGGAACAAGGAGCCAGATTTTCCTGAGCTGTTGCTCGTTAAATAGTTGGTGGCGAACCCTCTACACGTGACTAAAACTAAAACCAACAATATCACAAGCGCGCAGATTACCCATTTTCAATTCCCGCTACGCCGCTTTCTTTTTTATTGTATTTTATTTTATTTTATTTTATTTACTTATTTTGTTTTATTTTATTTTATTTTATTTATTTTAATATATTTTATTTTATTTTAATATATTTTATTTTATTTTAATATATTTTATTTTATTTTAATATATTTTATTTTATTTTAATATATTTTATTTTATTTTAATATATTTTATTTTATTTTAATATATTTTATTTTATTTTATTTTATTTTTTTTTGCTTAACTCAGTGGCCGCTCTCTGTACACAGCTCAGCCGAGAGATGACCCACACAGGACGCATCCGAGTCCAAGGCTGCGATTTCAAAGATAATGAGAAGGAAAATGTCTTTATCCTCTTCCTACCACTGTACTTACGCTCACCCATATCACTCACAGCAAACAACAGGTACTTGGTTATGATGGGAAACTATCAAGCGCAAACATTTTATTTTCCTCAATCTTTGTGGATTGAACATAGCTCTAAGGAGTTGGCAGAAAAGAGCTATCCCTTCTCAAACAAGCTTGAAGACTCATTTGCGCGCGGAGCTTTGGATCCATTGATGACTTATTTCTTCCCAGCGGATGACTAGGCTTTTGCGCTTGATTGGCTAACCGATCCTCGCTGGAGTACGGCGTACGGCAAGGGGATCCGCTGAAACCAGATGTGACGATTCGAAAGTACATTTTTGAGGCGGCTTATGCTGAGACCAAGTCGTCTAAGGACAAGCGAAGCCTACATTTATTTGTCGAAGACCAATGGAGCCTAATGAGGTTTGCCAAGGACACGATTGACGAGAACCTACGTAATGAACGGGTTGTGATGGAGATCCCTTGTCTGCAAGTGTTTGGTAAGTCTATGTGACTTATGTGGCAATAACGCGCCACACACCTTGACGAGATAAATTTTCGATATGAGGTTCTAGAACAAATCAATGCCATCTTATAGATAGATATGTAGTTACCCGCTACAGGCTCCTCTACCAGGGAATGAATAAATACCTCCATGGGTGTGGGCCCACATCTAATTCTTACTTACTTTTTCTACTGCTCACGATCTATCTACAAAATATATTTCAGTCTCGTTATCGCCGTCAGAGGTCATGATTTGAGTGGTCGTGGACATGTTCAGCCCGTTGGCATTGCCAAAGACCCCAGGAAGGCATAACAGCTCTGATTCTTTCTCGAAATAATCCATCATATTCAGCCGACTTGCACCTACCTTTCGAGCTAATAGGGTGGTGCGGGTGGGACATACATCCATGGCACCTATGACAATGTGAATAGGCCATCCTTCGTAGACCATTCAATAGAAAAAAGAGGTGAGTGGGAAAGACAGAAAGTGCTGTATGTGGAAACTTATGCTTGAATGAGTAAAAGGAGGGGAAAGTCTATCTGGTGGAATGGAGACTTTGACTGAAACTGATCAAAGTGATTGAAGCTGATTAAAAAAAAAAAAAAAAAAAAAAAAACTCCATATACATATATTATCATCAAACGATCGTGTGCCTTTTACTGGTCGATATATAAACGTTGATACTTTGTTTCACCTTCAAATCTTAATGTATTCTACATTGTATGCATGAAAATAAAAAATAAAATAAAAAAAGGCGGAGAGGTATTCTGACGAATGTCATGTGTTATTTCCACCACACTCTGGAAAAACGCAAGCTGCCAAAGTACAGGCCCAACGACAGTCTATCCCATCTCTTTTAGGAGTGAAGAAATGAAATAGAAGAAGAGGAAAAGAAGATGATCCCCTTTATCAATAAGAGTAAACAAGCTCGAGAGCAATACAGTTCATGCTCTGTTGTTTATAGACAGTTTTCCTTATGAGTCTTGAGGACAGAGCATTATTCCCACTTTCAATCGTGAGAGTCTCTTCTTTATCATATGAAATATGACAGATGACATCAAAGACACGTATATTATTTTATTTTTATTTTGTTTGATATTTTATTGTCGCTCTTGAGCGTACAGCAAGCAAGGTACTTAGTATAGCCGCCTTTTTGAAACCAATCACTCCTCGCCCTTCTCCTCTTGCGCGAACGTTAATAATAATAATAAGAAACCAATATAAAAAGGACCCATTTGACTCTTCTTTTTTCTTCTTTTCTCTTCTCTTTCTCCTCGGTCTCCTCGACCATCGGCCTCCTCAACCAAGACAAAAGGTAAGCAACACTCCCTAAACAATCACTCTCACTGAAGTTCTCAACACTGTCACTCTGTGCTTCACTGTCCTTGTTCTGATTATTCTTTTTCTGCTTGTGTCTCTCTTTTCATTCCACGATTAGACTGCAACGACATGAAGCTGCCTAAAGCAACTGGGGCTTCATAACGCACAGCCAGGCTGCCACACTCAGGCGCCCATACTCGAACGGCTGCACTCCAACGAAAAGCCGTATTCAACTGGCCACGCTCCAGATGGCCACGCTCTAAACAGCCACGCTCTAAACGGCCTCATAGTCTACCGCAGTCGAACGACGGCCTTCTCCGCGGCCAAATAGCCAGCCCATCCCATCTCGGGTATGATGGCCAAGGCTTCACGAACAACACCAAATCATAGCGACCAGGCCACTTCTCATCGTGTGGTCTGGAAGGCACTGGTAACGAAAGCTCGGCGCCACCAGCAAAAGGACTAAACCAAAGAAAGGTCGAACAGTCCATCCAGGCAAAAACAAGCGCCTCCGGAATCAAATACCTCAAAAAAAAAAACTAAAGAAAAAAAGAAACCAAAAAAAAAAAAAAAAAAAAATCCAAAGAAAAAAAGAAAAAAAAATAAACCAAAGAAAAAAAAGAAAAAAGAAAAAAGAAAAAAAAATAAACCAAAAAAAACCAAAGAAAAAAAAATAACCCAAAGAAAAAAAACAATTAAAAAAAAATTAACCAAAGAAAAAAAAAAACCAAAAAAAAAAGACTAAATAAAAGCCTAAAAAAAGAAGCAAAAAAAAGATCTCATATCAGAAAAAAGAAAAAAAAAAGCCAATTAAAAACATAAGAAAGCCAAAAAAAAAAAAAAAAAAAAAAAAAAAACCCTTACTAACACAACACAAAGCACTTTTTAGCATAGCAACAATGCACATCCAAGGTGCAATAACCAATGCATATCTAAGGTAGGTCCGAACGGGCATGAGCCTGAGCTGGTTCTTTAACGAGCCTTGCGATGGCGGAGCCCCTTCGGTCCAGAATGGGAAAGGGAAAGGGAAATGGAATGGGGATGGGAAAGGGAATGGGGATGGGAATGGGTAAATAAATGTGTGTGTGTGCGGGCGTTTGCAAGGCCATGGGGCCTGACCAACGGAGCACGATATGCCAGACCACCTCCACGTGGTGTGCTCCGGACAACATCTTGGAGAGTCTTTTCGATGGTGACAAAGAAAAGCGCTTTCCAAGGTGGCTAAGAGTCTGGCTTCTTGTAGCTTAGGATAGTAACCAGGTAAGCTAGATAGCTAGATAGCAAGCAATCTCTTAATAAAAAGTATTCACACAAAAAAAAAAAAAAAAGCTTTAAAATGCAGTCTCCGAAAATTGAAAATTTAGTAGAGGCGGCATTGCTTAGATGATAGGAGGGTGAACTTATTAATGTACTGCTCCGAAAATGAGGGGTTCTGGTGCCTATTGTTATGTTATGAACAACTGGCTTTGGAAGAGAGGCTTCAATATATATATATATATTGAGAAGCACTTCCTTGGACTCTTCACCATGGAAGCACTTCTATTGTCTCCTGCACAAGTATAAATAAGGAGCACCCATGGAGCAATACTCAAAGTAAGCACTATCTTGCTGTGTGAACCGGCAACCTGCACTAGGCGGGATGGTGGGTACTCCTTGGTGACACACAGCTCCAATCCTTATGTCAGTCATCATCAAAATGTTTGCACCTCATTTACCACCAAACCTTAAAGTGTTTACATTGTCCAACAGACACCATTTTGCTATTCTTGCATTCTTGTTTATTCGCTGAATATCCATGCATGATTTCTTGGGTAATCTCACTCGTCGCCACCATTTCTCCTTATCTTTGTTGAAAGCGGACATAATTATCCGAATATGGCAATAGTCGGTTGCTTTAAAAGCAAAAGCATCTTCCTTCCACAGGGAGGGTTGATGTCATTACATTGTCACATGAAGCAAAAGGAATAATGTACGTGAAGGTAGGGAAAGCATTGAAAGAGGGATAAATAAATTTAATGCGAAGAATTAAATACAATAGTAATGAAGGTGTTGAATCAAAAGTATTGAAGGCCCTGAAGGCCCTGCAGAGCTTGGATATAATATTTTCCTCGACACACACGTTACATACTTTTTACGTGTTGCTTGTTGTTGCTCGCTCAACAAGATGGTCATAACAAAAAATAAGGCAGGCTTACCTTTGGGACATGGGCTAGAAAGGTGATGGGCTCCATGAAAAGCATCTACCAGATACTGTAGCAGACCTGAACACACTGTATTACTTTCAATCAGAAACTAGAAGGCACTAGAGTCTATGACAAGCCTGGATCCTTGTCTATTATACTTTTAGAAGCGATAAAAAAGAGAGAAGAGCGAGATGTAATGAAAAGTGTGGCTACACCCAAAGATGCATGAAAAATTAATGCATCTTTCTCTATCAATTTTTTTTTTGTTCCTTAAGAAAATGCGACCGCAAAAAAAGCATACAATGTGTAAGTCTGGGGTCAAAAGTCGTGGTGTGAGTAGTGTCTACTCATAGTCATTAAGTTTAATACCTTCGATGCTTTTTGCTTCGTTCTTCTCAGTGTCGTATCACTTTCGCTTATTACGTCAACAAATGCGAAAATTGTCGCAATGAAAGGCAACGGGATCGCTTCCGGGCTGTCCAAGCCGACAGTTTTCCATCCACCCTTTCTTTGAATTTCATGCTGTTTCAAAATGGCGTCCAATCACTTTCATTTCGCCTATATTCGGATAATTATGTCCGCTTTCAACAAAGATAAGGAGAAATGGTGGCGACGAGTGAGATTGGGAGAATGACGCTTTTCTCTCATTTTTAAGCTCGCTCTTTCTTTTGTTTTTTTTTCCTCTTCCTTTCTCCTCACTTCTCCACCTCTTCACTTCTCCACCTTCTTACCTCTCCGCTTCTTCACTTCTCCACCTCTCCGCTTCTTCACTTCTCCACCTCTCCGCTTCTTCACTTCTCCACCTCTCCGCTTCTTCACTTCTCCACCTCTCCGCTTCTTCACTTCTCCACCTCTCCGCTTCTTCACTTCTCCACCTCTCCGCTTCTTCACTTCTCCACCTCTCCGCTTCTTCACTTCTCCACCTCTCCGCTTCTTCACTTCTCCACCTCTCCGCTTCTTCACTTCTCCACCTCTCCGCTTCTTCACTTCTCCACCTCTCCGCTTCTTCACTTCTCCACCTCTCCGCTTCTTCACTTCTCCACCTCTCCGCTTCTTCACTTCTCCACCTCTCCGCTTCTTCACTTCTCCACCTCTCCGCTTCTTCACTTCTCCACCTCTCCGCTTCTTCACTTCTCCACCTCTTTATCTTTCCACCTCTCCACCTCCCCACCTCTTGAAAAGTAAGTCTCGATCGCAGTCCTTTGCCAAATACATTCACACACAAGCACGCACGCACACACTTTTTCCGTCTCTCCCTGTGACTCTTTATGTCATCCCTAACTCTCGCTCAACTACGACCGTTGCCTTCTCTTGCCGTCACTACTTTATACTAACCTACATACTTTTTGTCTCCATACTATACCAAAGGCAAAATAGCCCCCAAGAGCGGTAAGCAACGAGGAAACGATGTAAGAGAAAGTAAGGTAAGGAAGGGAAGCGGCAAGTAACCAACAAAAGAAAGAGAAATAAGAAAGAGAAAGGAGCACTGAGAAAGAGCGAATGAAAATAAACTAAGGAAGAGAAGCACATAGGAGGAGTAAGTGAAAGCAAGTGAGAAAAAAAAGAGAGAGAGAGAGAGAGAGAAAGGAGGAGGGAAAGTCGAGAAAGAACAAACGGAAGCATAGCAAAGAAGTAAAGCGAGGGGAAGAACAAACAAAAAGATATGTAAGAAATGCCGGCGCCTATAAATGAAAATATGATAAGAAAGAAAAGCAAAAGGGAAACAAATGTAAGATATGGCAAGGAAAGGAAGCACTGAAGAAAAGAAAAGAAAAAAAAAAAGAAAACAAAAAAAAAAAAAAATGGAAGCACACAATGAAAGCATAATAAGAAAGAGAAGCACAGAAGGGAAACAAACGAAAGTATAATAAGTAAAACAAAACACACACATACACGCACACACAAAGAGAAACAAAGGAGGTTATAATAAGAAAAGGAAGCTATAATAAGAAAAGGGAGAAAACAAATGAAAACAACGTAAGAAAGCGAAGCATCGAAGGGAAACAAAGGAAAGGATAACTCGAAAGTGAAGCGTCGAAGAGAAGCACATGAAAGTATATTTAAAAAGTGAAGAGCCAAGGAAAACAAATGAGGAAGTGAAGCAGCAAGAAAGAAAGCATAACAAGGAAGTGAAGCAGCAAGAAAGAAAGCATAACAAGGAAGTGAAGCATCGAAGAAAACAAAGGATAGCATAGTAAAAAGGTGAAGCGTCGAGAAAAGCAAATGAAAAAATAACAAGACAGCGAAGCAATGAAGGAAAGCGTAATAGAACATAACACGGAAGAGATGCGCCCAGGAAAACATAGAAAAGGATAACAAAAGTGGAGTACCGAAAAAGAGATGAAGGCATAACAGGAAAGTCAAGCATGGAAGAAAGAAATGGAAGCGTAGCAACCAAGTGAGGCATTGAAGGATAAAGTATGGAAGCGTAATAAGGAATTGAACCATCAAAGGCTAACAAGAAAGTGAAGCACCAAAGGATAACAAAAAGTAACCATCAAAGGATAACAAGGAAATGAACTAGCAAAGAATAACAAGTGAAGCACCAAAGGACAACAAGGAAATGAATCATCAGAGGATAACAAGGAAATGAACCATCAAAGCACAGCAAGAAAGTGAAGCAGCAAAGAATAATAAGAAAGGAAGTATCAAAGGATAGCAAGAAAGTAGACCATCAAAGGATAGCAAGAAAGCGAACCATCAAAGGATAGCAAGAAAGCGAACCAGCAAAGAATAGCAAGGAAATGAACTAGCAAAGGATAGTAAGAAAGTGAACCATCAAAGGGTAGCAAGGATATGAACTAACAAAGGATAGCAAGAAAGTAAACCATCATAGGATAACAAGGAAATGAACTAGTAAAGGATAGTAAGAAAGAGAACCAGCAAAGGAGAATGAGTCAAAAGATAACAAGCGTTAAAGAAATACAAACGAAAGCATGACAAGAAAATAGAAAGCGAAACAAACGGAAGCATAGCAAAAAAGTGAAAGCAAATGAAAGTACAGAAAAGAAAGCGAATACCGGGAAGAAGTTTTTTTTATATATTTTTTTCTTCAAGGGTAAGGGGCTGTATAGGGTGGTAGGGTGGACAGTCTCAAGTAAACAAGGTAGCTATCAAGAAGTAAATGAAAGTACAAGATAGTGAAGCATCAAAGGATAATAAGAAAGTAAACCATCAAAGGATAGCAAGAAAGTAAACCATCAAAAGATAACAAGAAAGAGAACCAGTAAAGGAGAATGAGTGAAAAAATATAACAAGTGTTAAAGGAATACAAACGAAAGCATGACAAGAAAGTAGAAAGAAAAACAAACGGAAACATAGCAAGAAAGTGAAAGCAAATGAAAGTACAGGAAAGAAAGCAAATTCCGGAAAGAAGTTTTTTTTTTATATTTTTTTCTTCTTCAAGGGTAAGGGACTGTATAGGGTGGTAGGGTGGACAGTCTCAGGTAAGTAAGGTAAGTACCAAGAAGTCAATGAAAGTAAAAGTAAGAAAAGAAAACACCAAACAACAAAACGCAAAATAAAAAAGTAAACGAAAGTACTAACGAAGAAGAGAAGTAGCAGAAAAGGTTAATAAAAGTGAGGAACAGGACAAGGAAGCAAGAAAGATTACACCATTAGATGTTCGACCCTATATCAAAGGCACATCTCCAGAATATTTGGACACCCTCGCTTTCGAACACTCGTGAAAAAAAGGCAAGAGTATAATTATATCTATGAATGTGCTATTATTATTTGATTGATACCTGATTTACATGTTGCTTCATCGGAGCAATCCAGCACTTGCACTAATTATTCTTTCATATCTTTTACTACTATTATCTTTATAACAATGAGAATGTAAACAAGACCTGCCGCTACCGTATAATTAATGGTATCATAAATAGAGATTTAATGTTTCTACTATAATGAAGTATTCTTGATTCAGGCCTCATTTCTTGCAGACTTTTGCTTTTGGTGCCTGATGTTTATTCTTGTTTTCTTTTATCTTGTGAACGAGGTATCTCTTAGATGAATATTATTATACCCGAAGAAAGGCGTCTTTGATGAGAGGACATACAAGAAAGGCAAACCTTCGCCTACGACGAAGTTACAACATTACCAATCCCTCTTCCGCTGAAATGACTTTCCGCTCAGTGTGGTATCATGAGAAAAAGTAAAATTTATTATTTTAGATCTTTTATTGGCCATAATGGGTACGATCTTCATGCAGTTCTTTAATAGAAGATTGTTGGCAAATGCTCTTTTTCAATAGTTCAATAGTTCTAGATTCTCGGCGCTGATTGTTTTTGAAATGGGGGCCTTTATGGCTCTAAGATCATCAAGTTGTCATCCCCATAACACGAATCTTTTGACTTGGGTCTCCTCTTGTTCAACAGGAAATGTTCGGAATGTAAACACTCTTGTTGTATTAGAAGGGATGGCAACTGTTATGGTTTGTGAAGTATCCATATAACAACCTTAAATTACTTAACATCTATGTTCAGAAAGTGTGAACGACAATAAAATATGTGAAACACGGAAACAACCAAAGCTGTATTTTTCTCTTACAAGTGATGAAGTGGTCCATTGTATGGTGAGCGTCTTCGTTTGAGGCAAGATATCCCTTGCAGTGATATATATGGGACTGATATAGTTTTTTGCTATCATGTCAACATTTTCATTTCTCTATTTCAGAAAAAAAAAAAGAAAACTCATGTTGGTATGCTTAGTACATCAGTACAATACACTGTTTATATTCATTCCACCAGACCCTGAATTGAGCGGAGAGGAAAGCAAAATGTCGTTGCCCATAAAAGGCAACAAAATTTGGCTCGCATGTTAGATGCAAGCTTCCCTCTCTGACTGGATTCGAGCCTAGGACTCATGTAGTGCATGTAAAGGTGTTGAAGGCTCTGAAGGTAATGCTATTTGGCAGCCCAGCTGCCAAATAGAGTTTTCAAAGTTGACTATATTTGGTAATGGGCTGCTAAATAGATTAATCCTTTCAAAAAAAAAACTTTGACGGACAGAAATCCGCTGTACAATTGTTAAGGATGAAGTTATTTGTACGGCCCCCGTGCAAATAAATATTCACTTATAAAAAAAATTATTTGCACTGCCCTGTACACACCTTATTTGCACAGGGGTCTTTTTTTATTTGCACGGGGTCTTTATTTCATCTACAAACGGCAACATGTATCCTACAGACTAGATGATTCTAGATTTTTATTTCGACGGAAATAAGCGGAGATGAGTCTAGAGTAGGAAAGAGTCTGGATTTATTACTGCTAGAAGTTGCAGCGCCGTGGGAGCTGTGATACTCATCGCGCTCCGTTGCATATTTCACAGTATGCAAAATTATAATGGCCAATGCGCTAAAAAGGTTAGCAGTAGAAATTAGCGGCAATAACGCGCCACACATGAACGCGATAAATCTTTGATATGAAGTTTTTAGAACGAACCTATGTCATCTTATAGATAGATACGTAGTTACCTGGTACAAGTCCCTCTATCAGAAAGTGAATAAATACCCATGGGTGTGGTGTGTGGACCCACATCTTATTCTCACTTACTTTTCTACTGCTTACTATCTATCTACAAAATATTTTTCACGCTCTATTCCGCTCTACAGTCACCCGAAATAAAGTCAGGTCAAAGTGGGTTATTTATTATTATTTTTTTTTTATTTTGAATCTCTGACAAACAGCTCATTTGCGACATACAAAAATACTTCACCAACCAAGATGGAAATTTACGCTTTTATTAACGAGACCAATGTAGATAATCACTGAAGTTTTTGGGCAGTACATGCTGAGGGAAAACGACAAGAAATAGGATTGAAGACAGTGCTTCTCTTCATAGCCATTTCAAAATTTTATTTTTTTGACCAAACTTTCTTTTAGATGATTGTACAATATGAAGCTAGTCCCTAGACGCAGCGAGCATATACATGTGCTGCTGAGTATGCGACATTGCGTGCTAAAGACGACCTAAGGCAAGTTCTGGCTATTAGTGGTGAAAAATCAACCCTGTTGAACATGATAACAAACTTGGAATGTAATGAGACAAAAATAAGGATCTTTATCGACGTAACAGAAAAGAGTATTTATGTCTCTTTTCTATCACTATAAGTCACGGTTGTGCTATTAAAATATTTTAGCTATTTAGATATAAGGGTATAGGTAATTGTGGCACGATCGACTTTGAGTGCGAACTGCCACCAACTATCAAAAGATAAGTAATCTCTCGGGTTACAAACGGGTGAGGGGATAGACATTCCACAAAATAAACTGAGGTCTACCCATTGTATTTTGGTGAATTTGATAAACAGGATTTAGTACTGAGGGCGCTTGAGCTCTTAATAAAGAAGGACAGAGATAAGGACATATAAGAAAGAGAAAAGAAAGAGAGTAGTAACACGGCACGCTATGCATTGTAGCAATGATTATGGTAGTATGATTGTTTGTATATCTACCGAAACAAACTACACATTAGAGGTTCCTAATTACTGAACTCATCGTTGTGTGCTTAATAGTGTACGGAAATACTAGAGATGTATGCACGCGCTAAATGAAAGAAAGCATCGGGGAACCATCCACAATCTATAACAACAGGACCAACAAAAGTGCAAAGTAGAGCGGCATAGTATATTTCAATTATAGATAAATCATTTGTAGTTCTTTATTTAGTCCCAGAGCCGCAAAAAGAGTATCAACATCTACTCTGAGCTACGTACGGCCTTGATAAGATAAATATTCTGGCCAGTATTTGATGCTTGAGTATCGGCTCTGGATCTGAACTTGTGTCGTCGAAGGCTTCTTTGTAGTGGTATTTAAGACTGAAATAAAGATCCCGTACAAATAAATAAAAAAAAAAAAAAAAAGACCCCCGTGCAAAATATCTTTTTCCATTGTTAAAGGACAAAATGCGTGAGATAAACTCCGAGTGCAAAAGACAAAAGATTGGAGAACCTGGGCATCGATCCCAGTGCCTCTCGCATGCTAAGCGAGCGCTCTACCATTTGAGCTAGATCCCCACTCGTTGTGGTGGGTGTGTTTATGGTTTATTCGAATTTCGGGCTCTCAAGAGCTATCTCACTATCTTCTGTCCTATATTGGAGCTCCCTGCTGGTCCCCACGTCGTTCGTTCACGCGGGTCTTTCAGCGGTAATAGTCCGTTCGCGCCCTTGGCGTCAAACGAGCTAGCACTAGAATATTGGAGGGGTGAAGCAAGCATATAAGCTGCATGTGTGCCGTTTGACGCTATATGTACAGGGGCGGAAGGAAGGGTAGCTCGGGGGGTTTTTTTTTTTTTTTTTTTTTTTTTTTTTTGTGTGTGTATGTGTGTATGTGTGTATTAGGGTATATTGCCGATTTTTAAGGTTAAGCTTTTAAGGTTTTAGTCGGGCGTCACAGGGTGGAACAGTGCGTCAAATTTTGGTCCTCCTCCATCGGTCACTTGGATAAATGGTGCATGTTCCCACTCTGCCTTGAACTCTTGCCGGTGCTTGTCTCGCTCTTGCTGGTTCTGGCCCTGGGCTTGTTGGCGGTTGTTATTGTTCCTCGATTTCTTGTCTCGTTGGCACGCGCGTATCCAGTCATCAGCGGCTCGTCGTCGGATGTTCTGCATGAATATCGTCTCGAGGTCTCCTTTCTTGACTGTCTGTCCGTCTCCCAGCTGACAGAACGTCACGTATATCGCCCACACCGCTGCCGAGTGGATGTGGATCGCCAGAGGTGCTTCTTCCTCAATGTCTGTCCGTGGCCAGCAGAGGATTCGGTCCTTGGCGGTTATGCTAAAACGAGTAGTAGGATAAAGCGCTGTGAGTTTTTGGTGCACTGTATCCCAAAAGGCTTTCAAATCAGAACAATCATGGAATGCATGCACATTGTCTTCAAGCTGGGTAGAGTCGCATCGGCGACAGAAGCCTAGTGTGTTGCTATCATTCCAAAATCGTCTGATATTGTTGGTCAAAACCCTTTTGTGCGCTAGAAGGAAAAGCAGATCTTTTTCCTTGTTGCGTCGGTGTTTGTGGTGTAGGCGAGTGTACATTGTCCTCGCCTGTGCCGTTGTGAGGTCCCATGGCGTATTGTCTGTCGTGTGCTCATTAGCATCACGAAGGTGGTCCGCCTGGTTTCTTTGTTTTAGTAGGATTGGTTGGATAACTCGCCGAGCTTTGCGAACTGTAAACTCTCCCAGTAGGAAAGTCGTGTCTGCCAGTCCTAGCGTCAATGCTTCTTTTCGCTCCCTGTCAAAGTCTTTAGTTTCATCCCGTGTGGGCTGTAGTAATGACCATGCATACAGTGTTTGGTGCACACTTGCGTCTGCTCCTTTGTATGTGACTGAGCGAGCTGCTGTGCTCGGTTGTAGTATGATGTGGTTAGTGGCACACTGAATCAGTTTCGGTTCCGCTATCCTCTCTGGTAGAGTATACTCTGCACAATCTTCAAACACGTCCGCCCACTTGGTCTCTTCTAGCAGCCATCTAGCCATCCACTTTGCTTTCAGCGCCTGCACCTGAGACCGTGGGTGGATCATCCCCCATCCTCCCTCTGACTTTGGTTTGAAAAATTCCTCGAGTTTGATGCGGCTGCGCCTTCCGCTCCATAGAATCTCTTTTAGTATCCTGTCTAGTGCAGTATAAAAAGGAGAAGAAAATGGGTAGAATGGTGCGCAGTGCCATATTTTTGAAAGAAGGTATGTATTGATTATAGTCACCCGTCCTTGTAGAGAAAGCCCTCGCAGTCGCCATGTGGCTGTCGCTCTTCGAAGATCTGCCAGGATCTGGGTCTCTATGGTTGGCATATTATAGCCTTCCGCAGAAATGTAGATCCCTAGATGCTTGAATGGCTTTCCGTATTCCTCCCAGCTGTAGTCTGGTAGGCGGATGTAGTCGTGTGACCAGGTGTTGAGTGGGATTAATACTGTCTTGTCTTTGTTGACCTTGGCTCCAGATGCCTTCTCATGAAGAGATAGCGCCCTTTGTACTATGGCTTCGTCACCTTTGGCCACCATCAGATTTGTATCGTCTGCGAAAGCGCATGCGATTGCATAACCATCTGGTGTTGGGATGCCTTGGGCTTTGAGCACATAAAAGTTGAGGAAAGGTTCAATAGCAAAGTTGAACAAGAGTGGTGCTAGTGGATCTCCTTGTCTTAGGCCTCGAGTGATCGAGAATGGCTGTGATAGCTCTCCGTTGACAATAAGCCGACTAGTTGGTTTGAGGTAGCAGCGCCCGATCCAGCGTCGTATCCTTGGTCCGAAGCCAAAGGCCTGTAGGGCCGCTCTGAGGTACTTCCATTCCACTCTATCATATGCTTTTTCCTGGTCAAGACTAAGAATCGCATAAGCTGGCAGGTCTGGTTTTCTCCTCCGAGACGGCGGATACTGTTGCTGTTGGTCAATATAATTGGCGTATTCAGCGCGTTGCGTGGGGGTTGTTTGGTGGTGAACATGCTTCATTGCAAGGTGTGTCTGAAAGACATTGTCATGGCCTTGTCGACCTTTGACGAATCCAGTCTGCCATTCTCCCAAGAGTTTGACAGCCACCCTGTTGATGCGTTCAGTCAGTGCTTTGGTAAAGATTTTGTAGTCGCAGTTGATCAGCGAGATTGGTCTGTAGTTCTGGGGGAGTGTCCTATCGCCTTTCTTGTGAAAGAGAGCGACAACTGAGCGTCCATGGGATGCAGGCAGTCGGGATCCCTCCGCTGTGGCTTCATTGAAGATCTGCGTAAGGATCGTAGAAAACAAGTCCAGAAATGCTTTGTAGAATTCAAAGGGTAGGCCATCCTCGCCTGGTGATTTACTGTTCGCACTCAGTTTCACTGCATTCTCAACCTCCGTCACTGTTAGATCAGAGTCGAGCATGTTTACATCCACGTCTTCTAATTTCCTAGTGAGTTCGCCCAAGAGTGTAGTTCGAGCGGTCGTGTCCGAACCTGCGATGTGTAAATACCTTCCCAGTATGTCCTGACAGCTTCCTGGATATCCTCTTGCGAGGTAGCCGTGGTGCCGTCTGGTCGTCTGGCTGCTGGAATCAGTTTTTTCTTTTTCTTTTGGTTGAGTATGTTTGTAAAATATGGCGTAGCGACCTCTCCTTCCTCTAACCACTTTACTCTAGCGAGCGTAGCAGTCCTTTCCAGTTGAATCGATTCAAGCTCTACGCTTTCCGCGATGAGTCTGTCTCGTTTTTCGACCAGTCTGGTGTTGTAGGGGTCAGCGAGTATGCGTTCGTCATTTTGTCTGATTTTTCTGGCTATTGTGTGTCTCTTTTGAATTTGTTGTTTTCTAATTTTTGCACCATACTTCACCGACTCTGCTAGCATCGCCACCTTGGCTCTGTCCCAGAACTCGTGAGTTGGCTCTTCTGGAGAGTCTTCTCGTGAGCGTAGGAGAGAGGCCCACAGGTTGCGGATGATAGCATCGTACTCTGGGTCTCGTAGCAAGCGAGTGTCGAGGCTCTTGGTCTTCTCCCCTGAGGTTGAAGGCGCAATCGCTGACAGCTTACAATGGAGGACCTTGTGATCGCTTCGAATGGCTGGGCATGTCATAGCTCTAGGTGTATTAGAAATATCAAATAGAGGTTGGGTCATCAGAATAAAGTCAATACGTGTGAGAATCGCTTTATTTCCGTTTTTATGAACATGAGTGAATCGGCTCTCTAACGGAGTTTCGTCCTCGCCTAGTTCCGGGACTGGATCATATAGATTCAGAGGGATCAGGGCTTGTTCAAGTGATGGCCACAGGGTTTGGTTTCTTTGGGTTAGTAGATCAAGAGGAGGAGATCTATCAGTTTGGTCATTTGGATAAGCATTATAGTCACCAGCTAGTATCAAACGTGGGTGCTTGAGTTCGTTGGAGGGAAAGTTTGCAATAAACTCTGCTCTCTGTTCTCGGTTGGATGGGACGTAGATGCTCGCAAAGCGGTACTCTTCGTCTTCCATTTTGAAATCAGCAAAAATAATGCGTCCTTGTGAGAGGGTTGTAGTATTGTAGATTTTAATAGACTTGTTGTTGACAAGGATGGCACATTTGCCTGAGCAAAAGCCACCTCTGCCCCACTGGATCATCCAAGCATCACTGTCATCCTTCCCTGTAGAGTGTACTGGGTTGAATTCTTGTAAAGCTATCAGATCATATTTGCGGGTTTTTAGCCAACGGAACAAATTTGTACGTTTGTCTTGTTTTTGGATGCGATCACAATTAAATGTAGCCAGGGATATTTGCAGCATTGAGGATAAAATAGATTTGATATGAGACAATGACAAAAAGGCAAACTTAAAAAATTAAGGTTTTAATTTAATTTTTATCTCTTGACTTTTTATTGTCTCTGTCTCTACAAGACCATGTCCTCGGTCGGTTCTGCAGGATCATCCACTACCGGGGTAGAGGGATCCAGTTCCGCGACTGCCGCCAGGGCCGAGGGGCCCTCACCCTTGCTCGCGAGTTCTGCGAGGATTGCCATGGTCGAGGGGTCCTCTTCCATGCTCGCGGGGTCCCAATCCGATACATCCAAGGTGGATGGCTCGGTCTGAGGGGTTGGCTTGATCCTTTTCACCAGAGGCTCCGCAAGGGCATCTTCATCCTTTGGTAGAGTATCAGCTTCCTTCGTGGTCGCCTTTTCTTTGCCTTTTGAGCTCAGAGGTCTGGCGTTAGAAGTGCTAGGGGTTGCTATCTTTCTCGCTGGTGAGTTAAATAGCCGCCCCTTCTGCCGCTGGTTGCTCGTAGAGGATTCCGCGCTGCAAGAAGTGAACATCGGCTCTTTTGGGAGAGTAAACGTGAAGCTTCCGGATGTAGCGTTGGCTGCCACTGGGGCAGTTTTGCTTACTTCCTTGCTCGTTTGTTTACTCTCGAGCTTTTTGCCTGACTCCTTGGCCTTTTTCTGCGCCCGTTGCTTTTTCCTGTTCTTGCGAGAGTTAGACTCAGGCTTTGAACTAGAAGTAGCGGTGGCATTACTAGAAGCTTTGGAGGGCGGCATACGTCTCTTCCTTCCCTGCGTTTGATAGCCATCTGGATCTAGGCGCGTTGTTGGTGCGGACGAGGTATTCGCCTGCGTTGTTGAAGTTGGTGGCCTTTTGTTGTTGTTGGTTGGGGGGGCCGTGGTGGTAGTGGTTGGAGACTTGACTACTACCCTTGGTGGTGCCTGGGTTGTCTCCTTGCCGTACCTAGGAGCTAGGATTGGCGTGAATAGTGGACGGATCTCCTCCAGGTATAGGGTCCGTGGTGTCCTGCACTCTGCTGTCAGGTGAGTAAGACTGCCACAGTTGTAGCAGAATTTTCCAGCTGTCTCCCAGGTGAAGACGGTGTTGAGGCCGAACAGCGAGGCTGCTCTGATCAACTCCGTATCCGGCAGAGTGGTGTCGTGAAGGGCCAGGGTGAAGCTGACCTCTCCGTTTTTGATCTTTGAGCCGGGACGGATGACGCCATATTCAATATCGCGTACTGTTCCGATTGCTGCATACAGCTTGTTGAGGGCTGCTTGCAGTGCTGACTCGTCGGCGTGAGGTCCCACTGTTGGAGACCTGATCCTTTCCTCCAGCTTGTTGGTGTAGCGCGTCCTGGAGGGGCATAGGAGAGTGTCTCCTATGGCTACTTTGGTGTTAAGGGCGCGTGCGTACTTCTCTTCGTCGTCGAAGATGGCACACATGCGCTCTACCATTTGAGCTAGATCCCCGATAGTGTGCTAAACCCATGTAAGCAGCTAGATCCCCGATTCGCTCGAGGTTGATGACAGCTTTAGGATTATCACCTATATATACTCTAAACGAGAATCACATATGAGTAGTCGATCACGTGGACGATGTCTTATGTTAAGTATTTTTTTTATAAAAAAAAAAAAAAGTCTTATGCTAAGTACCACAAATTGTTATCGCCCAATGGCTGAGTAGTATACTCGTCAGGCCACCCCCCTGTCTAGTCCAGGGGTAGACAACATGACGGTAGTGGTTCAGTTCAAGGACCTTGCTCAAAAGCGAGAAACAAGCACTGAACGGCAGCGATTGCGATCCAAGTACGCAGTGTGGTGGGCAGCTATTTCGAGAGCGCTCTTTAAGCAGGGCGGGAAGGTAACTGTGAAATGGGTCAAGGGCCATGCTGGGAATAGAGGCAATATAAGGGCAGACCAAGCCGCCAAAGATGCTCATTTTAGCGAAATGTGGACAATCAAAGGACTGGAACACAACGATCTGCGCTGCCACGCTATTTTCGAGAACGAGGTGGTGGAGGATGATCTTAGACACCTGCTAAAACTCCAATCAGCAGTGAGAACACATTACTTGTGGGCGTCTCAGAACAGAGTCAGGAATTATATTGCAGACTGAAAAATATTTAGACAGTAGTTATCAGAAGCTAAGATAAGTGAGAATAAGATGTGGGTCCACACACCACATCCATGGGGTATTTATTCATTTTCTGGTAGAGAGACTCGTACCAAGTAACTACATATCTATCTAGAAGCGACATGGGATTATTCAGGAACCATGTCGTGTTTTGTCGCGTCTCTAGTGACGCGTTATTATTATTATTATATTTTTCTTAGCGTATTAATTTTGGGAATTCCCCTAGTGTGTTCCTAGTGTGTTTTTAGTATTTTTCTTAACCTTATAGCTGGGCCGTTATTATCTTGTATATTGAAATATACAACACAGACTGGCGAGAAGTAGAATGGAAAGCAAGCCTGCATATTCTTCACGATGGCAACACGCCTAGAGGCCTCTTCACCAGCCCAGCAGATTGTCACAAGAGAGCGCACAGAATAAAGAAGGTCCATGGTATGCTTCCTACACTCACTTATATGAGGCAGTGGTGACCGGACCTGTATGAGACTGACATCTGCAGGATGTGTGAACAGGAGCAGGAGGACATAGAACACCTCTGGCAATGTCCCATGACACTGGACGAGCAATTGAAAGGTTGGAAGCAGGCCATAGAACTCATCACGAAGGATGGCAAAAGAGCATTAGTGAAGGAGAAGAAGCTCTGGGAAGACAAACAAGGGAAAACACAGGAGCCAAACCTGAATAAAGGAGGTCCCTCGTTTACACCTGTAGCCGACAACGTGATTTGGGGCTCTTTGGAAGCGATGTTCAAGGGCGTCAGAGAGATTCGACATGCAAGCGCTCTGTTTGGTGAGGAAGATGTGGATATGGGGCGGAGGAACGAGGGTGAGGATGCCCACTGGACTGTCCAAGACTTGTACCACGGTTTGGTGCCGAAGGAGCTGATACAAAAATGGAAGACGATCTTCAGAACCACAGCATCGATCTCAAGGTACATTGTTTGCCGCTTTGTCAAGTCAATCGAGGAACTCGGCAGGACTGAGATCTGGAACAGACGCTGCAAAGTCACCGTCAACTGGGAAAGAGACAATGGTATCACCTCTGTGAGCAAACGCGCCAGGGGACGCAACTGTGTTGGGAGGCACAGACGTAGCAGAGGTGAATTCTTTGGCTCTCACCAGGGACAACGACGAACAGCAGATGTGAAGGCGATCAGGACTGAGGCAGACCGGCGAGTGGCGGCAAGCTACCGGCAACAGGTGGAATTGGCGATTATGGAGCGCCTGGAAAGCTGTAAATTTTTGATGATTGAGGACAGCGGCTAAAGGATGACCTTCGCGCACAACAGGCCAAGTAGGGACTAGAGCCGTGCCACAGGTCCTCTGGGACCAAGGAAGTCTACTCAATGCTGACGTGGTTTATGAACAGGATGTAGTACTGTGGCAGTATGACGATGCGGCTTCGGTCGATTATTGGATACCGCTTTATTTGCGACCCCAGTAATGGGGCAACCCATTTATAGAGCTAACATCTAAATAAATCCTACATGACCTCGTGGGTCCTTGTTATCAAAAAAAAAAAAAAAAAAAAAAGAAAAAAAACTGTCTAGCCCAGGGACCGGGTTCGAGTCCTGGTTAAGGCACATAAAGTGAAGCAAACATGTGCCAGGTCAGGGATTTGTCTGAGTTTTTATACTTTCTCTTCGAGACAGCCTAGTGTTCTCCGCTAAGGCTAAGATCGTGGGTGCACTACCCTAAGCCGCCTGGCTGGCCACACGTCTTAGTTATATATTCCGCCCCCCAGCCGCACCAGCGGTACATCTGGCAGCATCCCCCATCCACCCACTTGACTAGGACAGCGATGATCACAAAAAGTTTGACGGAGTCCAAAGTAGAAATTTCAGACAATCCCGCAAGATTTGGGTCCACATGCCAGTGGATTTGATCGAATAGAAAAAAATTAAAAGTCGTCCTTAGCTAGAGTCGGTACGCCAGCCTCCGCGGCTTTTCACGGGCGCAACAGGCCACATCGGAAGGATGGACTTCGAGTACCGATCACGGTGTACATTGGTAGAGAAAAACATGGATACGAATTGGCTCTTCACAACCATACCGTGCGAACTTTGAGAGTTTCGCTTGTTTCATAGTTGAGGGCGATATCATTAATTTAGAGCGAGATTATGAAATAAAATTCCTCACCTCTGTGGGTTCTTGTTAACACGAAAAAAAGAAAAAATAAATTCAGTGTGTTCTATGTATTTGCGTCTCGCTGTGGTTTTTAAGGGCATTTCAGTATAACCTCCCGGTTCTTAAGGCAGCGATTTTTTCATGGGTGTGTTTATGGTTTATTCGAATTTCGGGCTCTCAAGAGCTATCTCACTATCTTCTGTCCTATATTGGAGCTCCCTGCTGGTCCCCACGTCGTTCATTCACGCGGGTCTTTCAGCGGTAATAGTCCGTTCGCGCCCTTGGCGTCAAACGAGCTAGCACTAGAATATTGGAGGGGTGAAGCAAGCATATAAGCTGCATGTGTGCCGTTTGACGCTATATGTACAGGGGCGGAAGGAAGTGTGTATTTGGGTATATTGCCGATTTAGAGTTAAGCTTTTAAGGTTTTAGTCGGGCGTCACAGGGTGGAACAGTGCACCAAATGTTGGTCCTCCTTCATCGGTTACTTGGATGGCTGGTGCATGTTCCCACACTGCCTTGAACTCTTGCCGGTGCCTGGCTGGCTCTTGCTGGTTCTGGCCCTGGGCTTGTTGGGGGTTGTTGTTCCTCGATTTCTTGTCTCGTTGGCACGCGCGTATCCAGTCATCAGCGGCTCGTCGTCGGATGTTCTGCATGAATATCGTCTCAAGGTCTCCTTTCTTGACTGTCTGTCCGTCTCCCAGTTGACAGAACGTCACGTATATCGCCCACACCGCTGCTGAGTGGATGTGGATCGCCAGAGGTGCTTCTTCCTCAATGTCTGTCCGTGGCCAGCAGAGGATTCGGTCCTTGGCGGTTATGCTAAAACGAGTAGTAGGATAAAGCGCTGTGAGTTTTTGGTGCATTGTATTCCAAAAGGCTTTCAAATCAGGGCAATCATGGAATGCATGCACATTGTCTTCAAGCTGGGTAGAGTCGCATCGGCGACAGAAGCCTAGTGTGTTGCTATCATTCCAAAATCGTCTGGTATTGTTGGTCAAAACCCTTTTGTGCGCTAGAAGGAAAAGCAGATCTTTTTCCTTGTTGCGTCGGTGTTTGTGGTGTAGGCGAGTGTACATTGTCCTCGCCTGTGCCGTTGTGAGGTCCCATGGCGTATTGTCTGTCGTGTGCACATTAGCATCATGAAGGTGGTCCGCCTGGTTTCTTTGTTTTAGTAGGATTGGTTGGATTACTCGCCGAGCTTTGCGAACTGTAAACTCTCCCAGTAGGAAAGTCAGGGACTTTAAGGCATTAAACGATTGTAGTTGCTCATCATTCAACGTGAACATGTCTGTGCAGCTTCTCAGAGCATCCAGAGGTGCAGCAACTTCACTAATGAGTGGTATAAATTCTCGGAAGAAATTGAACGTGCCCAAGTACGACTGAATTTGTTTGGCAGTGGTTGGAGGCTCCCATTCGTCAATATTTGCGAATTTAGATGGGTCGACACTCTTACCATGCAGACCAACTATAAATCCAAGTAGTGAGATCTGTGTACTGTAGAAGTTACATTTGCCGCTATTGATGATTAATTTAGCATCATTAAGTCTGGCAATAACAGTGTTTACATGATCGACATGGTCGACTCTGTTCTTTGAAAAAATTACAATATCATCAATGAAATTGTAGACAAAAGGAAGATCCCCGAGTATGTGAGACATTCCTCGTTGGAATAAACTTGACAATGGTTTTAAGCCAAAAGGTGCCTTCTTAAACATGTATTGTTTACCCTGATGCATAAATGCTGTTAAGGGTTGATCTGCTTCATTAATTGGCATGCGATGATACGCTTGTGAGAGATCAATAGTTGTAAATATGGCATGACCAGCGAGACGAATAACAATATCATTGATAAGGGATAATGGGTAGTTATCGTCTGGTAGATGTTTATTTAGGGGTCAAGGATCAAGACATACTCGCCATAACGTTTTATTGCCATTTTGGTCTTTCTTTGCTGTAAGCATAAGAGTATTACTGTGCACATTGCCTACAGGGGCAAGTGTGATAACGTCATCTATCAACCATTTTTCTATGGCTTCATTAAGAATGGACATTTGTTTTTCAGCAAAAGGACTTGAACGTCTATATAAAACAGTACCTTCCGGAATAGGGAGGAACACTTTCATTTCGGGTATTGTACAATAGCTTTGCTTAGGTACTCGCGCATTCTTGGCTAGTTCTGGCCCAATTTTTGCCATAAACACCTTTTTTTCTTTGATAAAGGACTTAATCTGCTCTTCTTCAGGTTCAGGTAGCAGAATGGCATCCTGTCCCGGGTTATGACATCCAGAAAGTCCAAATCCAAATTGGTAAAATAGATCCATTCCTATAATGAAGGGGTACGACCTATTGATTACTTCAAGTGTCGCAGATATTACTCTATTACCATAGGCGAGTTCTACATTTTCAACTAAGCCTATACGGGGAATAGTTAAGCTTTCATCAGCTAAAGTAATGTTGCCTTGTACCGGGGTAATAGATTTACTATGTTTGAGCGCAATATTTTTACGGATGCAGGTGACACTTGCTCCTGTATCAATCAGCGCTTCATATTTTTCTCCTTCGAAATTGACATAAACAACAATCCTTTTGTCAGCCTTCTCATGATTGAGATGAAGTTTGGCCAAGGTATGGGTATCGTTATCCAAAGTGGCATTCGACATTGATAAAGATGAAGTCGTGATGTGATAAGGTACAGTGACCGGCGTAGATTCCATTTCAACAGTGATACATTGATCATGCAATAGTAGCTCTTTTGCGTCTATCATTTCCATAGCGATTCTCGGTTGAGTACCAAACAACATCTTAGGATAACATGACGATTTGGTGTAGGTGTTTATACATTAAGATAACGTAGGTAATTTATTGAATGATTTAGATATGCTTTTAATATTGCATTTATTTTTGTTTTCCATTCTAAATGGTTCATGACTTATCGTTTCTAATGTTAACTGCGAAGAAAAGGAACAACATGGTTCATTATGTGAGCTAGGGGCTTTAATTGCCAATGAACTAATTGCAGGTTGATTGAGATACTCACCAATCCTTCGTGTACATTCTGAGGCTACGTGACCTCTTGCTTTGCATTTAGAGCATTGTTTATGCCCTTCTGTATTGTGTGTATTATTTTTCCCACACTGTTGACAGCCATAGAATCTTTTATTGCTCGATTCTTCATTCGGAGCGGTTTTGCTCATAGGATTATGCCTTGGTTTATTCCGGGTATGCCTCATGGGACCGTTTGGACGAGGTTTCTCTTCAGTTGCATCAGGGGACACTGGCGTTGTTAGATTAATTGGGCCCTGGAGGTTACCCAGAATTTTTATGAAATCCGATATATGGGTAAATGATGTAACGTATTGCTTCTTGTAGTTTTGCAACATTGCTATCATGATATGCAACGTGTGATTATTCATGGTCGCTTGGAGCATCGAGATAACCATGTCATTGTCATCTCGAACTCCATAGACACGGACATCCCTGTCAAGTCGCATAGCGAATTGATGGTACGTCTCATGCGCACCACGACCTTTTTCCAACAATTTGTTGAATTGAGACGTCCTTTCTTGTTCAGTCAATGCAATTTTCAAGAAAGTGGCTTCACATTTTTCCCAGGTCTTTTGATCCTCAGGAAGTTTTTTGAGTTCTTGCTCAAGATATCGTCGATGATAATCGCTGATAGTGAGGTACAGTAGGTATCGATCGCATGATTTTTCAAACGTTTCTCGGCCTACATATGTGCATACCACATGTCGGACATCATCTAAGAATTTGCGGGGGCTGGAACCAAGCGTGTATCTCGGCATGTCATCAGTCACTTTCAGATGCCCTTGGGTGGATGATGGTAAGGAGACGGCTTCATTTTTTAATTTCTTGAATTGGAATGGAGTTGCCAGTGACTCCATCTCTTGCACGGAATTCAGGAAATCTTCGGCTCTTTTCTCAAGCGCTCTAAGTTCTTGAGTTACGTTTTCCAGAGTCTTTTCGATGTTTCCCCCAACAGTTTCGGAACCTTGTTGAGCAATCAGACGGGCTAGGTGAGCTTTTCGAGTAGTTAACTCACGACGCTTCTCGTTCATGTCCGTCAAGATCTGTTCATTGCTTCGAGGATTCGCGGGCGTAGAGACAGGATCCTCCGTTATGACATCAATATCCATATCTTGGTAACGTTCTCCTTGAGGAATGGTGGACGAATTAGGCAGGATATCTTGCACGTCTGCGGGAGTTGCAGGAGGGACATCGTTATTAGCATGAGTACCAGTAAGATCGGAAGCAGCAGCGGTTATAGGGCTGTTAGATGCAGTGTTAGGATTCATTGTAAGAGTGTTTTTTTTATGGAATGGGTGTGGAAATGTGTTCAAATCTTCACTTAAAAAAATGAAAAATATTTTCAGATAGATAGTAGACAGTCGAAAAGTAAGTGAGAATAAGATGTGGGTCCACACACCACACCCATGGATTATTTTCACTTACTTTAAAATATTTTTCAATCACAATTAAATGTAGCCAAGGATATTTGCAGCATTGAGGATAAATTTAGTATTGACCTGAGACGGTGAAAAAAAGGACAAACTTAAAAAATTCTTGTCTTTTTTTCTTTTTTGTCTCTACAAGACCATGTCCTCGGTCGCTTCTGCTGGAGCATCCACTACCGGGGTAGAGGGATCCAGTTCCGCGACTGCCGTCAGGGCCGAGGAGTCCTCACCCTTGCTCGCAAGTTCCGCGAGGATTGCCATGGTCGAGGGGTCCTCTTCCATGCTCGCGGGGTCCCAATCCGATACGTCCTTGGTGGATGGCTCGGTTTGGGGGGTTAGCTTGATCCTTTTCACCAGAGGCTCCGCAAGGGCATCTTCATCCTTTGGTAGAGTATCAGCTTCCTTCGCGGTCGCCTTTTCTTTGCCTTTTGAGCTCAGAAGTCTGGCGTTAGAAGTGCTAGGAGTTGCTATCTTCCTCGCAGATGAGTTAAATAGTTGACCCTTCTGCCGCTGATTGCTCGTAGAGGATTCCGCGCTGCAAGAAGTGAAAATCGGCTCTTTTGGGAGATTGAACGTAAAGCTTCCGGATGTAGTGTTGGCTGCCACTGGGGCAGTTTTGCTTACTTCCTTGCTCGTTTGTTTACTCTCGAGCCTTTTACCTGACTCTTTGGCCTTTTTCTGCGCTCGTTGCTTTTTCCTGTTCTTGCGTGAGTTAGACTCAGGCTTTGAACTAGAAGTAGCGGTGGCGTTACTAGAAGCTTTGGAGGGCGGCATACGTCTCTTCCTTCCCTGCGTTTGATAGCCATCTGGATCTAGGCGTGTTGTTGGTGCGGACGAAATATTCGCCTGCGTTGTTGTGGTTGCCGATGATCTTGGTGGCCTTTTGTTGTTGTTGGTTGGTTGGGGGGGGGGGGGGGGGGGGGCGTGGTGGTAGTAGTTGGAGACTTGATTACTACCCTTGGTGGTGCCTGGGTTGTCTCCTTGCCGTACCTAGGAGCTAGGATTGGCGAGAATAGTGGACGGATCTCCTCCAGGTATAGGGTCCGTGGTGTCCTGCACTCTGCTGACAGGTGAGTAAGACTGCCACAGTTGTAACAGAATTTTCCAGCTGTCTCCCAGGTGAAGACGGTGTTGAAGCCGAACAGCGAAGCTGCTCTGATCAACTCCGTATCCGGCAGAGTGGTGTCGTGAAGGGCCAGGGTGATGCTGACCTCTCCGTTTTTGATCTTTGAGCCGGGACGGATGACGCCATATTCAATATCGCGTACTGTTCCAATTGCTGCGTACAGCTTGTTGAGGGCTGCTTGCAGTGCCGACTCGTCGGCGTGAGGTCCCACTGTTGGAGACCTGATCCTTTCCTCCAGCTTGTTGGTGTAGCGCGTCCTGGAGGGGCATAGGAGAGTGTCTCCTATGGCTACTTTGGTGTTGAGGGCGCGTGCGTACTTCTCTTCGTCGTCGAAGATGGCACACATGCTGCCTTTAGAAATAGGTATTTGGATCGGCTCCACTGCATCGCCAATGGCTAGCATGACCGAAGAGCGCATATCCAGGCGCGCCATTGGGTAGGCAACCACAAGTCCCCCGAATCCCGTCGGTGGGAGGTGTTGGGTCTCGTCGAACGAGACTACCTTGAGGAGACTTTTGCCCTTTGCTCTGTCCGTGTAGGAGAGCATGCGTGGTGTGGCTGGGGCAGGGGTTGCCGGAGTTTGAGCCTCCTTGTTGTTGTTGTTTTTTTTGTTTTTTTAAGAGCCTTTTTTAGGGTTTGTTGAGGGGCGGATGGATTTACATCCATCGGTGCTGGTCTTTCGACCTCTGCATCCATCTCAAAATCACCCTGGGGATCTTGAGAAGCGCTACCCATCTCCAGCTGGGTGTCACGAACAGCAAGCAATGTTGAGCTCATGAATTGATGAATCAGAAAAAGATCACGTGTGCTTGATTAATTTGTTCCCTCCTCATTCACTCATTTCCTCATGCATAGTTTTGTCTGTCAAGCCAAGTCGCGTCTTCTAGTTTTCTAGCTCCGTGAATAGCTCCAAGAATTCTAGAAGAGCTATAGACCAATGACCAAGGCTCATGGCGCCAAGGAACCTTGATATAAGATTGCACCAGATATCTTCCTCGGATCCTGTGTATTAAGTTAACTCAATACTTGGAGTTCTGCATATGGTAAAAGTCATTAGGAAGTATTTGAGTAAGCTTTATTTAGAGTTCTTGAAACACGTCTCCGCTCCAGTCAAACAAGTATAAATATCATAGACTTGTAACATAGCAAACCTCAGTCTGCAATAAATCCATATCTGATCCCTACCTTGTTTCCTAAACGCTTACCTTGACAATTATCTTGCCAGCCCTTGACACTGGGCCTGATCCTTTCCTGGATCCGGCTGCACTGGGGGTGCAGTCATTGGGAAGTGAATATAAAGGGGTAGGGGGGTATATACTGAAGGGGTGTGATATAAGAACAGGGGAAGGGGAACTCTATTTCAGGGATTTAGAGTTTGAGAAAATTGCGGAAGGAAAAGGTGCTCTACCATTTGAGCTAGATCCCCTATAGCGTGCTAAACCCATGTAAGCAGCTAGATCCCCGATTCGCTCGAGGTTGATGACAGCTTTAGGATTATCACCTCTATATACTCTAAACGAGAATCACATATGAGTAGTCGATCACGTGGACGATGTCTTATGTTAAGTATTTTTTTTATAAAAAAAAAAAAAAGTCTTATGCTAAGTACCACAAATTGTTATAAAAAAAAGCAGGAGGAAATCCAACGTCAAAGGGTACGGTACAATATCTTCAGGGACACAGCACCGATCTCAAGGTACATTGTTTACCGCTTTGTCAAGTCAATCGAGGGACTCGGCAGGACTGAGATCTGGAACAGACGTTGCGAAGTCACCGTCAACTGTGAAAGAGACAATGGCATCACCTCTGCGAGCAAACACGCCAGGGGACGCGACTGCATTAGAAGCCACAGACGTAGCAGAGATGAATTCTTTGGCTTTCACTAAGGATAACAATGAGCAGCAGGCGTGAAGACGATGCAGATCAGCAGATGGCGGCAAGCTGCCGACAGCAGGTGGAATTGGCGGTGATGGAGCGCCTGGAAGTTGTAAATCTTTGATAATTGAGGACTGCGGCTAAAGGGTGACCTTCATACACAGCAGGTTAAGTAGGGTAGAGCCATGCCGCAGATCTCCAGAGCACCAAGGAAGTTTACTCAATGCTGACGTGGTTTATGAACAAGATGTCGTACTGTTACTGTAGCAGTACAAAGTTGCGGCTTCGGTCGATTATTAGATACCGCTTTATCTGCCATCCCAGCAATGGGGCACACCATTTGCAGAGCTGACATCATAACAAACTCTACATGGCCTTGTGGGTCCTCGCTATCAAAAAATAAAAAATAAAAACTAATACGAAGGGTTTCTCATCGCTTGGAATACGTGTATTTAATTCTCAACTGGCCTTCCGTTGCTCTATAACATATGTATCCGTTCTGACCCCAAAGTTTATCATTTTATCATATCTGATATTAAGACCGCCTCTAGGTACAAAGACCGTGGTGTCCTACACTTTGCAGACAGCTGGGTAAGGTTGCCACAGTTGTAACAGAATTTGCCAGCTGCCTCCCAGGTGAAGACGGCGCTGAAGTCGAACAGCGAGGTTGTTGATGTACGGTCCCACTAGCAGAAACTAGTTTTTTCCCCAGCTTGCTGGCGCAGTGCGTCCTGGAAGGGCTTAGGGGAGCACTTCCTATTGCTACTTGTGTGTTGAGGGCATACGCGTATTTTTCTTTGTCATCGAAGATGGCGTACATACTGCCTTTGGATGTTGCATATCCTGCCTAATTGAGTATTAACAACACACGGACATGTGTGAAATGGTAATAATAAATGGTATACTAGCGTCCTAGACTTGGTACTGTAGTCCATGCAACAGCCTTAATATAGAATGTAGGAAAGCTAATAAAGACTCAGGCAATGCGTGATATTGCGATCCCCGTTTGATTCTCTTTTATCTTTTTCATCCTTCGCTTAGTATTATCAATAGTTATTAAAACCTTGATCTTAATCGCGCTTTGAGATATGCTCTGGATGAACCGATAGACAAAACAAAAGGGTACTCTTGGATGAAAAGCAGCCGTACAGTGCGCCTCAAGTAACTACAAGAAAATTCGCTTTGAGTCGCATCCCTAACAATGTTACCGGTCTTTTTTTTTTTTGAGGGTATGGCCAAGGTGAAATAGAATATGCTTTGGCCCTCTCCGAACAACCCAATGCAAAGAAGTGAAGGGCGGGTTAAGAGCATGTTCCACCGGCCGAATAAAGAAGCAAGCTATTGGTTTGTCATGAGAAGGCGCCACTAACCAAACAATGGAGATGCTTATTTGTTTTATGCACATGCCACCTTACAGCACTGGATTTGTTTTTTATGACACTCTTCTCCAATTTTGTTCCGAAGACGCCGATTCCCGTCTTCCCCATGACTATAACAAATCCCAAGGATAGACGCTTAAATGTGTCGGTGTTTAGCTTTCTCAGCCGTGGTCGTCCCTACGTACCTCACTTCATTGTTATTACTATCATATTATTTATTTGTTGCGGTTTAGTATATCCTATTGCATACTCATCCATTTTGTAGACTTATGTCGAATATTAAATCCACATACACCAAAAGACTAGCAAGGCCACTCCACTCTCGTACCCCCATCCCATAAGGTACTGTACGAGACCTCAACAAGGCTCCAGCAGGAGGAGAGTGATTAAATAGCTTTCACTCCAAGCAATAGGCACAATTGACAATGCTCCTCATATCTCCCCATTGATGCCGGGGGCTTGTAAGCCAATGAATGTCTCTACTTTAAGGCAAATGTACTGGAGCTGTTGAAGCAGAGAGCGGCATCCGAACCCATTATCTGAAGAACAAAAAATACCTTTTTTTGTTGTTGTTTCTTGACAAGGGTCTAGTCACCTCATGTTTCAAACCGCTTCCTACATACTGAGCCAAATCTGCTCATGTATTCAGCGCTCGTCTCCGTGTAATAATATAAATCTCATGTTGTTTACTGTTTTCTTTTAACGAGACAAAGCATTAAATTCTCTAACAAGGCAAGAGCCGCCGTAATGAAGCCACAGGCTTGCAGCTCGTTTTTATGAAAAAGAAAGAGTAGAGTTATGTTCTGTTACTCCTTTTTCCTTCCCTTAAGTAGCTTTGACTCACTTAATCTCTTTTGCTTTCGATAATAGGCTCTTCTAGGTTGCTCACGCAAAAAAGAATTCCTATTATCACGTGGTTGAGCACAAGCCACGCATAGCACCTGTCCTTGCGTGCTTTGTAAGATCATCAGTACGCTACACCAATGACAGCATTCAGCCTTCTTTCATGATCTACAGCGTCGCATGTCGCTTCTCATCATTATAGATCCTGTGCTGTTGAAATGTACCACCCGAACGACAATTCGCCAAACAGATTGAAAGGAGAGCAGAGCCACCTAACCCATTCCGCCATTGAATCAAATGGCAATCCTGTAACATCAATGAGCTATAATTACCCTTCCTCTAACAGTTATCCTGATCTGACTACGGCTGGTGTTCAAGTTGGCACAATCAATATGCGGCCACCCAACGACTTACAATCACAACGCGCTTTTCCATCAGCCACAAAGGTTGGGTTTTCATCAGTACCCTCTATTGATGGCGTGGCCATGCATTTGTGGCACGCGCAATGCAATCTATAGTGGGCTCAATATGCCTACCAGCCGCTCGACTATTTAAAAATTAAATGATTCTCTTCTCCTTTTTGTAATATCCTTTAGCTTTCTAATCCTATATTGCAGTTTGCAAATGGAGTTCGGAAAACTGGAATGACACGGGAGGAACTGAAGAACTGCGGTAACATAATCAAGGAGTTGAAGAAGCATCGTGACGCTGCTCCATTTCTCGTTCCCGTTGATCCTGTTTTGCTCAATATTCCCGACTATCCCAGTGTTATCAAAAACCCAATGGATTTATCTACGGTCGAGCGTAAGCTAAACAGTTTGGAGTACGAAACAACAGAGGACTTTGGGAAAGATATTCAACTGATTTTCGACAACTGCTATCTTTATAATGGAATTGATGCACCTGTTTCCCAAGCCGCGACGGGATTGAAAAATGCATACACCAAGCTTTTGCGTCGATTTTCAACTGAAGTAAGTAACCTTATCTGGGCATTGTTATCTGCTGAAAGATAATAATGGTAGCTCACTCATAGAGACTTCCATTTGCAGAATGTCAAAAATACTGCGGATTCGATTGCTGCGAAAGAAACGCCGAAAAAGCCATCTTCAGGGCTAAAGTCAAAGAAGGAGTTGGCCAAGAAAGAGAAAAAGGAGCCCAAGCTTATCCCTGTCCAGCTTGTTACCCCTGGTTCAACAGCAGTGCCTACACTGACGCAAATGGAACGAGTACGAGAGGAATCAGAGGAGCGGCGACCAAAACGGGACATTCACGCCCCTTCAAAAGAGATTCCAACAGGGATTTCTACGAAATCAAAAGGTGCAGCAAGGTGGAAATCCGACCCACAGCTAAAGTTTTGCCACGACTATATTTTGAAGGAGCTTGGAAAAAAGACACATGCAGAATTCATGTTTCCATTCATGGAACCTGTTGACTGGGAGAAACTCATGATCCCAGATTATCCAAAGATCATTAAGCATCCAATGGATGTTGGGACCATTCGCAAAAAACTTGAGGCAGATGAATATGACAGAGCAAGCCAGTTCAGGGATGATATCCAACTCGTTTTGAGCAATTGTTTTACGTTTAATGCCCCAGATAATCCAGTCCATATTATGGGTCGCAGGATGCAGCAGCTCTTTGAACAGCTCTGGGCAAAGCGACCCCGAACGCCATCGCCCCCGCTTGTTGAAGAGGTTGCTGTTGACTCCGAAGATGAGAATGAAAATGAGAATGAAGATAATAATGAGGACTCTTCAGGTATCTCACATACAATGTGGAAACAATGTTCTTTTTTATTTTGCTGTTCCGATATTTAAATAGTAACTTGTTGGTGCTGATATTTGGTATTTTGCTTTTGCATCTCCCGGTGACATAGACGAGAAGATTGCAGAAATGGAGAGACATCTCAGGACTTTGGCAGAAGAGCTGGAGTCAATGAAGGCAACGAAGAAAAAGGTGAAAGGTGAAAAAGGAGACAGAAAACCAGAACCCAAAACATATCAAGACAAATCCAAATCCAAGTCGACATCAAAAGCACAAAAATCATTAGCAAGAGTTCCAGAAAAGAAATCTAGTACAAAGAGGTCTCGACCAGTATATTTTAGCAGTGATGAAGACGAAGACGAAGACGACATCCCAATTATCACGTTCGAGCAAAAGAAAGAGCTCAGTGATAGCATCAATAGCTTCGAGGGAGAAAAACTCGGCAAGATTGTGCAGATTATTCACGATAGCATGCCTCACTTGCGTGATGTAATTGAAAGCGCTCCATGTTTCTTTCCCGCCCCCCGAAAAAAAAATGCACAGGATCTTGATGATTTGTATACTTATTTTAATGGCTAACTCAATTTTTACCTTGTAAAATAGAATGGTGGTCAGGAAGAAATAGAGCTGGACATGGATTCCTTGGATCCTCGCACGCTTTTTAAACTGTATCAATATGTCAAAAAGAATTCACCAAAGCAGAAAAAACCAGTCCCTAAGAAATTGAAGGTTCAATACACGGAGGAAGACTCTACGAGGAAAATCACAGAGCTTGAGCGCACTCTCCAAAAACTAGATCATGAAGCCCATAACAAAGGTATGACAGTAGCCATAGGATACGGATATTGCCATCTTGTTATGCGAGTAAGTTTTATTAATATTGCAATTCGTTGTTATTAGATACTTATACTCCACAAAATGGTAATTTCTCAAGTGCAACTGACAGCTCCAGCTCAGGATCGGATAGTGATGATTCAGGTAACAATAGCAACAAATTTTACGCAAATCATATTGATCTTATTCTTTTATTTGTGAGTTTGTATCTGAGATCTCTGGAATCCAAGGATTTCACCATATCTACTGTTTATCGATCAACTGGCGTATTGAAACAACACATTTTACAGGATTACGTTTTTTTTTTGCCCGGCTACAATTAAAAGACAAACCTAAATAGTATCATTTGCAATTGAGATGCTTTCAGAACTCTTTACTGAACACTTCACTGTTATGGGTCCTAATTTTTTTTTCTTCTTCTCCACGGTCTTGTTCATTGTCCTCGCTACCTACAGAGTCGGATATTGAGCCGCAGGTAGATTATTCGCGGGATTGAATATAATACATATAGTTATTGATATGTATAGCATGCTTATCCATGGTTCTTTCGGTTGTTATAGATTGTATCAACATCCCCACAAGCACGGAAATCGCCAGCACCCGTTAAAGAAAAATCATCCTCCATTTCCACATCCACACCCGCACCCGCATCCGCACCCGCACCCGCATCGGCGTCTCGTCATTTAACAAAACGGAAAAAGGCTGAGTCATTAACTCCATCTCACCCAGTATCTCCTCCACCTATTTCTCACCCAAAAAGAATTCCGCAAGACAAGCCCTGGCTCAATCAACTAACAAGCTCTAAAGCCACCATGTCCTTTGATGTCGCCTCTCTTGACCTTGATGTGGCAGAGCCTTCAATCAAAAAGTCGACGGGAGAATCTGAAGGCTATAGTCGTAAGAGAAGCGATGTAAGTTGTGAGAATACTTTGCGCCATAGAGAAGTGCATGTGCCTGTACCTTATTTATCACATTTTTCACATTTTTCACATTTTTCACATTTTTTTTTTCTTTTTTCTTTTAAGGAAACAATTCATGAGGCAACACAGCTAGAAAATATGGAGCATTGGGCAGCATTCACATCAGACTCTCTACCTGCTAATATATCGAACCCGTTGCCTGCAATTGATGGAGGTAGTAAAAAAGCGGATCTCGCTTGGGAGCAGTTCCAGAAAGATATGAAAGCCAAAAAAGAAAAGGTAATACCTTTGGGGGGAATGGAACTAGCTTACGCTATGTACTTTTCATTACTTTAATGATGTCGCTAGTCTTGTTTACACAAATGTTAATACTTTGCGCTGATAAATTAAATTTCCAGGAACAACAACTTCAGGATGAGCAGCTTCGCAAAGAGCGTGAGGCGCGTGAAGAAAACGAACGTCGACGCCAAGAAGAGATAAAGCGTCTAGAAGCGGAGAAAGAGCGCAAGAAGGAAATTGCTCGCGAGGCCTATTTGAGAGAACAGAAGCGAACTCAGGAGATTCTACAGAAGCGCCAGGAGGCATTAAAGCGAAACCGTGAAGTACGTGATAGTGGCTGTCCTTTGTGGGAACATGCAATCATGATGCAAGAATTTGAGCAACAGAACCAGAAAATGATGCAGGATCAGATGCGAAAGCACGAAGAAGAGCTACGTCGGAAACGGTCGGCATATCCAGACATATTAGCGCAGATTCGACAGAGTAGTACCTCTCAGGGTTCATCTGGTGGCTCTACAACGTCTCCGATTGGACCACCTGGTGTAAGTGTAAGTGGCGCAAGCAGCTATGGAGCAAGAGCATCAATACCGACATCGCCTCCTCAGCCATGGTCGTCTCCTTCTATGCAGCCCCCTCCGCCCGCGCACTCGCCTCCGTTCTATGCACAACCACCACCGCCTCCCCCACCACCATCTTATTCTCCATCTCCTCCACCCCCACCGCCTCCACCACCCCAGGAAAATGGCTCTACAGGCCACAGCTCTGGCCTTCAGTCAGTGGACATTGCCTCTGGCTCTCAGTCAATGGATATTGCCTCTGACGAGGATGATATGAATTGTGATGAGGACTAAATAGCCATGTGCCACAGAACCTTCACGTTGCTTAAAAACACTTCTCCCTTTGAGAAGTCTGAGCTATAATATTTTGAGCAAACTTGTATAGTAATAATAAAAAAGCCGAAGTTTTTTTTTTTTTTTTCTTCTGAAAAGTTAAAAGTCATTTGAAAAAAGTGCAATGGAGGCGTCAGCTTGCATGGTAGAGACGGCGACAATCCGTCGTGTCCTCTTGACAGAAGATGGTTTGATAATGGAGATGTTTTCGCAGGAGCTACTCTCACTAAGAGGGAAATTTGGCATATTATGGACCGCAAGTATGCCTCCGTAGCCACGTCCCCAAATGAACATTTGCCCGTTCTCGCTGCATGTCACTGTGTGAAAGTCGCCACAGCGAATCTCTTTGGCCCTTGGACCGATGCGCACTAACGTCGGGAACAAACGCGTCTTGGGCTTAAATATCCCCATGTTTGTCGAGTTTGCCGTGACATTCCCTTCCATATCTAGCAGGCTATCACTACTGTCACTATCACCGGAGTTTGCGCACAAATTCGAAGGCATGCCTACAGATGGTGCCTCAGAAGATGCTCCAGAAGAAAATGGTAACGTTGTTGAAGATTTTACGCCAAGTTGACCGTAATCATCATTGCCCATTGTTATTATTAACCCGGTAAGAGTCAAAACCACGGTATGGCGCTCTCCACCTTGAACTTGCTTCAGAGACCTGCCCTTCCAGTGCAAGAATATTTCCTGCGGAACCTGAATAGTATCTTTCACAAACTCTGAAGTATCTGGTACATTCGCTCCATTTTGTTGATACTGATACTGATGCTGGTGCTGTAACCTCAAACGAACTGCCGCTGTAACACTAGGGGTACGTCCCAATTGGCCATAAGTGTTATCACCCCATCCATAAAGTTTCTCTTCATCCCAAGCGAATGATGACAATTTACCACAGCCAATACCGATAATATTTGGTGGGAGGTTATCAATATAATACGGAAACAAGTCGATGTTTGCGTGTTCACCATAATGTTGAGATTGATCCAAAATTCGGTTCCAGGACTGGGCAGAAGTAAACGGGTTATTTTTATCTACAGAGTTGCATCGCCGTCCAAGTTGGCTATGGCTATTAGAACCCCAAGAGATAACCTCGCCACTGAAAGTCAAAGCGATAATATGGTTGCGTCCACAAGCGACATCTTTAATATGTTGTGAGCAAACCTGGGTGGGATATGGAGCATCCCTTCGGCCAAAGATTCCAATCTGCTTGCCATTAGCATCCTTTTTTTTTTTTTTTTTTTTTTTTTTCAAAAAGGAAGAGAAACAAATAGCAGTCAGTATATATTTGTAGTTGCTTTTTTTTTTTTTTTTTTTTTTTTTTCTGGTACCTCAAATGCTCCCCACCCCCATAGGTCGCCATTTTCTGTCAGAAAGAATGTGGCAGTATCTGAGCAGACAACCTTGGTGATTTTATATTGTAGTGTATCGACAAAAGTCTTTGAAGTCAATCGGATTTCAACCAAACCAGGCTGAAGAGCAGTGTTTTCGATAAGAGAAGGAGCAATTTGCGTCCTAATTTTCCGCCCCAGTGTCTCCTCAATCTCTTTCTCGCCGGCCTCCCCAGCGGGTAGAGGTATCCCTTCGCTTTTGTTGTTGGGCTCCCAGCACGAGTAGATTTGGTTGGACCGCGTCACCACGACAATATGACATCTTCCTGAGGCCAGGATCACCATATCCAAGGCCTGAAACCCCAGCCAACCGTCTTGACGATTGATAAACGAGGACATGCTGCGCGACTTGAGATTGATTCCCATAGTAGGTTTTCTAGCATTTAAGAGTGTCGGTGGAAGCCGTGACCGGTATCCGTTACTATAGGATGGATGATTTAATTGCTGCGGTTGTTGCTGTTGTTGTAGATGGTCCGACGAATAAGATGAAGTAGAGGAGGTAGCTCTGGATTGACTGGAGGAAGATGGCCAGGAACAGAACCAAGAAGAACCTAGTGAACTTTGAGTAGCTGTTGAGCAGCTGGAGGCCGGGGAGAGAGGGAGCCTAGGCGAAAATAGGTTATCGCAGCTACCTGCCAGGTTGTCAGGATCTTCGGATAGAGTCATAACACTTGAAGGGTGAACAATAATCATGTCCAGCAGCTGGTTAGTAGATGACAATCCTTTAGTTGTTACAGTTGATACGATGTTGGCGTTTTTAGTGGCTTCCTTCTTCCCAGTGATGATATGTCTCTTCTCTTTCATGATCCTCGCGCTGCCTCCACGTGTCAAGTGGTCTGGCAAAATGGGCGGCGAGGTATTGTCTTTTGAAGCATTATTACTAATCTCTTTTGCTGGGACGTACTCGTCGAAAGTAAAGTCTTCCCTGGCGGAGCTGTGGGCTGACGCTGGAGTAGCTACATCTAAGAATGAATCATGATGCTGTCCTTCACGAGGCGTCAGGGATGGAATAGAGGAGCAAGGCGTGCTGATGCTTGCATCGATACTCTTGCAAGTCGCAATATTTGCGCCATATATTTTGATAGGAGTGATCGGACTTCGAGGGGACTTGGAGTATGAGTGCTGGCGCTGTTGCTGACATTGGTTGTCTCGCAATTCGCCTTGTTGCCTTAGTTTCTTTGGATCACACTTTCGTGATGTGATGACAGGCGTAGGAAGGAGAACTGGTCGATTGCCTCTACTAGTAACTGTAACGGCAAGTTGGGGCTTTGAATGTTCCTGCTGTTGTTCCGTAGAATACGTAGTGATAGAAGGAAGGTTAATAGATATAAAGCATGCGTCATCTTTTGAGGTACGGTCAGATTCAGGCGATAGAGGCAGCGGAGGTAGTGACTTTAAGGACTCGACAAAGATAGAATCCTTTCGGAACGTCACTGAATGTTGGTGCCAACATGAACCTTCGACTTCCTTTGGGTCTGGAGTGTCTGGTAAGTCATACTGTAGTGGATGTTCGAGGGCATTGCGGCCCATGAACGACAGGCTGTCGACAGTCTCTGCTGAGGGCGGGAGAATCATATCTTCCACGTGCTCATCAAAATCTCGCTCTAATTCAGACATGAAATTGAACGTCTGGTCCGCAAATGCTGTATCGACTGTTCTATTTGGAGCAGTTTCCATCATTTCGCATCCATAGTTCTCATCTTGCACGTACACTTCAGTAGGGCCATCTAAAGCACTATTACAAGGGGATATATTTATGTTGTGATCATCGCTATCATCACTGAACAGTGCCAAGTGTTTGCTCATCATCTCTGATAAAGTGATATCACGGAGATCTAGGAATTCAGGAGCAAACATAGTGTGAGTTCGATTGTTATTGAAGTCTGGCTGGCATTGCAGTGAAATATGGCCTTTTTACCTTCTTCAGCTTCGTTGAAATGATCGTAAAGCAAAGTATCTTCAGGGCTATAGCTTCTCTCAAAAGCCTCAGCATTCACCGTATAGTTTCTTGACTTCGGGTTTCCGGATTGAGCAGGCTGTTGAATATGCCCGAGAATGGACCCAGGTGCACGGTCGAATGGCGAGACTGGGGTGATTGGAGATGATGATAGTGACGGGTTTGATGAAGACAAAGATTGGACAAAGTGCTGCCTTCCTTCATGGTTAAATGCAGGTGAGGCCATATCTGACGTAACGAATAATTCTGGTCTTGTTTCTATTCTGGCCGGTAGTGATGGTGACCTAGGGATGAATACTCGTTCTGTAACAGTGGGGTGTATCTGAGTAGAATGTGTTGTGGCTAGGATACGATTAAATGACGCCATTGAAGATAGGCTCTTGAGCTGTTGTCGTTGTTGTCGTTGTTGTCGTTGTTGTCGTTGTTGTCGTTGTTGTCGTTGTTGTTGTTGTTGTTGTTGTTGTTGTTGTTGTTGTTGTTGTTGTTGTTGTTGTTGTTGTTGTTGTTGTTGTTGTGCTGTTTGCTGATGTACTGAGGGTATTAGGCTTCCGCGCCTATTGGAGTTGGGGGGAAAGACACCTAGCTTAGGCGAATGTGGCATTGGGTTTAACTGTTTACGGTTGCCAATAGATCCATTGTAGATCCTATCCAAGTCTCCTATTTCGTTCCCCTCTGCAAGGACATCTCTCTCCATCTGCTCCAATACCAGCAGCTCGAGTCGGGCTTCCTCAGCTTTAGCTCTGAGATACCGGACAAGGTTTTGACGCGATTGACGGCTTGACGCTGTGTTACCTTCGAAAGCTTGATTTGACTCACTTAATATCCGTCCTCGTGTTTCAGAGAATTTCACTGGCCATGATAGCGGTGATTGAGGTGAATTCAGTTTGGAAGAGGCATGTGTGGTCGGTTCAAAATCAGTTAACGGAGGTTCGACTGGTTGCTGATACTGTTGCTCAAAGTGAATATGGCCTGAAGCTTGAGATCTTGCCTTTTGAAAGAGTGACTGCAATCTATTATGTTCCTTCATTGCACTTGTCTGTTGAGATTCAATACTCTTAACGCGAGTATGGCGTGAGTATGAGATTCTTGCTGATGACCGCGGGGAAGTAAACGTTGGTGGATTGCTAGATACGACTGCAGCTTGGCTCTGACCTAATCCTATGTGACATTTGCCAGTCAGCTCCTGAGAAGAGTACTGAGCTGTTAATGGTAAAAGAGTCTGCTGCTCGGGAGTATAGCTCGGATCCCAAGAGGCTTTAAACGACCCGGGCTTCCCTAGCGAAAAGGTATATGTTGTTTGTGCCTGTTCTTGTGTTTGTGTTTGTCTCTGATTGAGCACTTCGACTATTCCTGGGTATTGATTGTTTTTAGGCATCCTTTTGTTGTTTGATCGCTTTACTAACTCATATAGCAGTCGAGTCGAGTATATTATTCTGCAGGTGTACAGGAGAGTAGGATGCAAATTCAGTAGCACAGGCCGCGTAAATGATTGAACTAAAAGGGAGAAAGGGAAGGAAAGAAAAGGTGACCAGAAGTCGTTCGAGACATGCACTTTTATTGTTTTTTGTCTATTAATTTCACTGACCCTGAATGTTTTTTTTTGATCTGTGCAGACAGGAATGAGTGGTCGTGCACATTCGTATGTATTTGTTCCATCACAGACCGTTTCATACACTAATCTAATCACTTCTTTCAACGCACATAGTCAGAATAGGCAATAAAGGAAAAGGGTGGTTCACTTTGTCCCAAGGAACAGTAAAAAGGAAAAACAACATTATCTCTTTGGCACGAAAAGGGTGCTTGTTCGTCTTTATTCTCTATTCCAGAACCTGCCAGTCAAGAGTAATGTAGTATTTGTGCTTATATTTGCCGACTTTCTATCTTCCTCTCGTCGTTTTTTCGTTTTCATAATGTTTCCATTGCTTTCGTAGCCAGTAATGGGTATATAAATGTTATTCAAACCCTTCATATCGTACTATCTTACAAGTTAGGCTTGATCCTTCCTATTCTTCTTCCTCATCTTCTATTTTCCTCACTTTCTCCTCTACTTTACTTGTCTTCCGCATCGTCAACAGACAGCAATTCCTCTGCTTCTTTGAGTGCCTTCTGGATCTCTGCACTCTCGGGATCAAACATCAATCCAAGTTTAAGAGCTTCAATGCCTTCCTCGATCCGTCCCATGCCGAAGAGAGCCTTGCCCAGACGGAAATGTCCCTTGGACCATGGACGCTTCAGCTCAATGACGCCCTGTGCATCGACATAGGCATTGACCCACTCCTTGCGGGCAATATAGGAGGCAGAGCGATTGCAAAGCAAGACAGCAAGCTCCTCACGTGCCACACCAGTTGGCTCCCATAGAGGACGATCAAAGGCAATATTGATGGCATTGGTGTAAGCAGTGATGGCTTCCTGATGCCGCTGCGCACGGAAGTGCGCATTACCATCCTCACGCATCTTGGCAATCTGTTGAGACCGCAGGGGAAGTATAGTCCCAGGGGGTGGAACCTGACCGTTGGTTGACTTGAGATGGCGAGTAAGGTCGTTGATCTCGGCAAAGGATTGATGACATTCTGAGCATACCTCTTTTTTATGCTGGCCGCAAACGACCTTGTCATTGACGATTTGGAGGTTGACAAGAGTAGACATGCTAAATGAATGATTAAGCTGGTTGAAAGTGGTTGAGACTTGTAAAGTGATGATGGAAGAGAACACTGGCTCACTTTTTGTATGTGTTGGTGTGTGGTGTGGGAGTGATCGATTGGGCAATGTTCGATTTGGCTTTGGGATCGGACCCTTAATAGATCCGACTATTAAAATGGCGGCGTTCTTTTAACCACGTCGCGCTATGTGTTTTTAATTGTTTTTTTTTTTTTTTTTTTTTTTTTTTTTTTAATTCAGTAACGCCCAATTCAACTCCAAGGCAATAAAAAATTACGAAAGTCATGACAAGTAATAGTATTGCATCGTCATCCACTGCAGCCCAGGTCGTTAACAACAATGCACAATTCAAAGGAAACATTGACTCTTTTGAATTGCCATGGTAATAGAAGTATAAAAGTACATACAGCACAAACCTTGAACTTGAATCATTCAAAACATGAAAAAAAGAAAAAAAAATAATAAGAGCTGTTAAATTAAGAGCTTACCTTTGGGTTCCTATTCTATTATTTTGTAGGGTTGAGAAGTATAGACCACAGTTGCTCAAAGACATTGTTGGTAATGAGGAAACTGTTGAGCGCTTGCAATTGATTGCAAATAAGGGAAATATGCCGCATATGATTATTTCAGTAAGTTGCCTATGAATGGAATGATTAGCGAGGATAGAATTCATGGCAGTTAACAAATCAATGAATCCATTGAAATTTCAGGGATCACCTGGTATTGGAAAAACGACAAGTGTACTGTGTCTTGCGCATGAATTACTTGGACCTGCCTTTAAGGAAGGTGTGTTGGAGCTTAATGCCTCTGATGATCGGTAATAACTCCGTAATAGCCCCCAAGAGCTTCTTTTTACACGATTCATTAAACCATCTAGGCGAAGGTCTCTTACCAACTATTGTATCTATTTTATTCTCTCATAGTGGTATTGATGTGGTTCGTAACAAGATCAAGACATTTGCACAAAAAAAGGTGACTCTTCCTCCAGGACGCCACAAGATCATTATTTTGGACGAAGCCGACAGTATGACAGCAGGGGCTCAGCAGGCACTCCGACGTACAATGGAGATTTATTCCAACACGACACGCTTCGCATTAGCCTGTAATCAGTCCAGTAAAATTATCGAGCCCATTCAAAGTCGATGCGCCATGCTCCGTTATACGAAGCTGACAGATAAGCAGGTTCTACAACGTTTGCGTGAAGTTTGTGAAGCGGAGAATGTGAAGTACACCGCCGAAGGATTAGAGGCTCTTATCTTTACGGCAGAAGGCGACATGCGTCAGGCTATCAACAACTTACAATCAACATGGTCAGGATTTGGATTTGTGAACGATGAGAATGTGTTTAAAGTTTGTGACCAACCTCATCCCGTTGTTGTAAATGCAATTATTGCAAGCTGTCTTCAAGTCAATGTCGATAATGCTCTCAAAGGGCTCCATCAACTCTGGCGTCAAGGATACAGTGCTGTGGACATTATCACTACATTATTTAGGGTCGTCAAGTTTTATGACGGTATGCCAGAATATATGAAGCTGGATTACATTAAGGTAGGTTTCCGATTACTTGCCTTTTACAGGACAAAGAATAGATGGTATGATATCGCTTTGCACATAGGATAAACAATTAACAAAAAGCTGCGGAAATCAACACATAGGAAATTGGTCTCACACACATGAAAATTTTGGAAGGAGTAACATCCTTGATTCAACTTGGAGGGCTGATCTCGAGACTTTGCAAAATGTCTATGGATTCATCCGCATTCACAGTGTAGATAACAGTGGTATAAATGATGATGCTGATATAAATTACAAATGACGAATCTCTAGTCTTTTATGTATGTCTTGGTGCGCCGATAATATAGTACAGGAACATTGAAATAGTCTATGTAAATGTGTAATCAAAATGCAATGGATTTTCTACTCGCTCTTGGACTTCTTAGCCTTCTTTGATGTGTGCAGCTCGCACTCATCCACTTTGCGTTTCTTTGATAGGTTTTTGTCACTCTTGTCCTTTTTTCGATTTTTCTTTTCAGAATCGCCTGTCTGCTTGTCGTTTCCCTTTTCCTCTTTCTTCTCTTTTTTCACCTTCACCTTCTTCTCCTTTGCCCTCTTCTCCTTCTTCTCCTTCTTCTCCTTCTTCTCCTTCTTCGACTTTCCCTTACTCTCTTTCTTTTCTTTCTTCTTTTTTTCTTTCTCATCCTTCTTTGGCGACTTCCCCTTCTCACTCATATCCTTGGATTCATCCTTGGCTTTCTCTTCCTTTTTGCTGGAGTTTTCAGTCCTCTCCAAGTCATTGTCAACCAGTAATTCTTTCATGACTCTACCCAATTTTCCAGGCTGCTCACTTCTGGCTCCTTTTCTAGCTGTCCGTCCTTCACAGGCCTCAAATAGCTCTTGATCGGTGACCTTGATCGAGTAATCCTTAAACTCATCTGCCTCAGCAGCCTTCAATACCTCGTAATTGGAGCCAGCTCTAGCAGAAAAACTATCAGCACTAGTAGTGAATTCCTGATTTGTCCTCTTAGAGTCCTCAGCCACTACACTGCTTGCGGATGCCTTAACAAACCCAAAAAGCCACGAAGGTGCTGGCTTTACTACGAGCGCCGGCTTCTCTGCGTCATCTTGAGCATATTCATCTCGAGGAGTCATACTACCCATGGTCGGTGTCGAGGAAGTGCTAGACTGTGATGGTCCTGAAGGCCGAGAGGTGGAGATGATGCCCATCCGTGACAGCTGAATGCCGGATGTAGTCTGCTTCTCAACTTTGACTTCGCCAGTTTCATCCTTATTAATCTGAATATTGGAGGCTGCTTTGTTAAAAACATGATCCCACCAAGCAAAATCCCACTTGTCTAGCTTTTCACCTAACTAGATAAAAAAAGGTTAACATTAGGACCAAGTGTGAACTGTCACTTTACAATATGTTTACTAAAAAATAAAAAGTAAATTATGTTAGACTTACACCCTTGGTATCGTTTTTCTTGACGACGGAAATACTCTTCTTGATTCCATCCTTGTTCTTCCCAAGCCCTTCACCATTCTTCCAACCAAACTTGGCAAGCTGCTTCTCTGCAAAAGACATGGCAATGAGGTGAATGGTTGCAGAACGAAAAGAAGGGCCTTGAAATTATGAAGTTTGAAAAAAAAAAAAAAAAAAAAAAAAGAAAAAAAAGCACGTGAATTTGTTTACTCCATTGCCAGTGAATAGTCACAAGAACTTATTTTGGAGAAAGTAGCTTCGGAATGTACAGTTGATCTTGTTCTTCGTCCTTTGCATTCGTCCTCTCGAGAACAAGGTCAACGATGCTCCGATTCAGTAACCGTGCACAGCCAGTCCTGTAAGCAGACTTTGTGTCATACATTTTTTTATAAAAATAAAAAAAAAAGTTGTCACTGACGCTTGCAGCAGACGTCTAAGCACATTTTTTGTTCTTTGTTCCTGACTCGATACTTATTCAGATCGGCCACTTTTAGACAAGTAAGTCATGAACTATGAAATCATAGCTCACAAACTCGTTTGTACATCCTTTCTTCGATCATGGACCGGCTGCAGAAATTTGTTTAGCTGATGATTAAGTAGAGTAGCTAAGCAGATTGGAATTTTCTTTATAATATCAATCGGTCGTTAGTATGCTCTCCGTTCTGCTAACATCAGGACTCAGTGGAGTGCAAGGTCAGCTGTTATGAAACAAATGGTTACCCCAGCTATGGGCGCAGGACTGAACCGCCACATGTCCACGGAAACATCAAAAGCTACATTTATTGATCCTACTTCCATTGCAGCCGGCAGCTCATCAAACGACTCTAAGCAGGAGGCTATTAGTGCCACTACTGTTGACCCAATTTCCCCTTCAGCAGCCGATGTCATTGGGAACGTTACGGAGGGGTCAGTCGCTACAGCTACAGCCAGCACTACTTCTGCAATCTCAGAAGTCGCTGCTCAGAATGCTGACACCATTGGTCAGGTCGCTATGAAGTATGGCGATCTCAAGGCCATGGGCCTAGTCCACTTTACACCAGTTGGAGGATTGGAAACTGTCCTGGAGGCTGTGCATATTTCAACTGGATTGCCTTGGTGGGGAACGATCGCTGTAACGACAGTTATGATTCGTACGGCTTTGGTACCTTTTATCGTCAAGTTGCAAGGGAACACAGCTCGTCTTCACAATGTTAAGCCTCAGTTGGAGCGTTTGACCGAGAACATGAAACTTGCCAAGGAGAATAACGATACTGCAGCAATGGCTCGCTTCTCAGCTCAGACTCAGGAGCTCTTTGCTAAACACGATTGCAATCCCGTCAAGTCATTGATGCTTCCTTTGATGCAAGCGCCTATTATGATTTCATTTTACTTGGCTCTTAGGGACATGGCCCACTTGCCTGTACCGCAGTTCAAGGAAGGAGGTATTGGATGGTTCACAGATCTTACCGTTGCAGACCCTACTTATGCCTTACCGGTTATGTCATCACTTGGTTTTTTGGCTATCATGGAGCTGGGGTCTGAAGCTGGTGGTGTCGCTCAACCTAAGGCTGTTAAAAATGTTATGCGTTTTATGGCTGTCGCCATGGTCCCTTTGACCATGAATTTTCCAGCTGTAAGTCGTTCAGTCACCCCCTTCTGAGGTTATTTCTGTATATGCATGAGAAACTTTCTTCATATTCTTAACACTGCATACTCTTTTTTTATTTTTACTATTAATATTCCATAGGCTATCTTTGTCTATTGGCTGACTTCGAACGTCTTTACAGCTGGACAGATTACGTTTTTCAAGATCCCTGCAGTTCGTCGTTTCTTTAACATCCCTCAATTGATTAATCATCCTAAGCCTAAGAATCCAATTAAGCAGCCTGGGTTCATGGAGTCATTCAAAGCCTCATATGAGGGCGGGTTGGCTGCAAAGGAAAAAGAAATCGCGTTGGCCAAGGAACGAGAGAACAAACTGGCTGCTCAAAAACTAAGACGCCAAAACCGAAAGAGGATCTAAAAGATCTTTTTTTGTAAGATGATCGTTTTTTTTATTTTCTATCCAATTGACATTTATATATATATATAAAAAACACACAATACTAGATTTATTTGTTACCACCATCATTAACATCGTTTACCCATTATGTCAACGCTCATTATCATTCATATATTTTAATAAAAGCGAATGCGAATGCGTACATGTACAATTAATCAGTTGACAAAATAAATACAGTATCAATAAAGGGAGAGTTTATTGAGAACTGCTTGCATCATGAAGGATGCACGTGCGAAGTGTCGAAAAAGTCGCCAGCATAATTGTTATACATGTATATTCATAGACATGCATATTTATTACTTCGGTCATCGTCTGCACTTTGACAAATGTATATATATATATATATATATTTTTTTTTTAAAAAAAAAGGGTCAGCATCTTTCATAATGCCGTACTTCTCTTCCCTTTGCAATTTTTTCTTTATCCTTGTTTTTACGAAATAACAAAACCCACGTTGTTCGTGTTACTCTGCCCTGGATATATATTATATTTATACATGTACACATTCCAGTCTTTTTTTTTTTTTTTTTTTTTAAAAAAAAAAAAAAAAAAAAAAAAAAGAGCAATGGACTAAACTGAGCTAGTCAATTGTTGCTCATTCCCGCAATGGTTCTCAATAATATAACGTTAGTAGTGATAGTAGCAGTAGCCATGTGTGATATTTTTTTAAAAAAGAAAAGAGCTTTAGTTATGATGCAAAGCTTGGATACTTTGCTCACGGATATAACATGTCAAAATGAGGGTACGCATAAAAATATACACATTCATGTTCATGTTTATATAGTATATATATATATACATAGATATTTAATGACAGTTTGTTTCCGATTACTTTGGATCATCAAGTTTGACAAATCGCAATTATACCATCCTGTGTGGGCCCACCTTCCTCTACACCCCGATCCTTACTCTACACCCCAATTCTTCCTCTACACCCCCAAAGCCCTCCAAATCCCCCAAACCCAAACTTGGAATATATTTGCGAGTAGAAAAAAGCTCTCAACTCATCTCATTTATTTAAGATTTAGGACTGCATGTTGTGGGGAGTGAGCTGCAATTGTATCAACTAAGCAGCATGGCACAAATGGATAATATTGTTTATTGTATACAAGTATATACTTGAATGTAAATGGATTTTGGATGGTCAAACATCGTTCTCGAGATCTTGTTCATCAGTTCACAAAACACATTAAAAGCACACGTCTGTAATGTTCAATTGAACATGTTGCTACAGTCTAGCCCCTGTTTTTTTTTTTTTTTTTTTTTTTTTTTTTTTCTTTACAACTTGTCCAGTACCAGTCTTCTGAAGCAGTATCTTTTTGCTCATCTTCTTTCTTTTCACCTTCTTTTTCACACTTAACAGATTGGATTCTTTTTTTCTTTACTTGAGGAAAAAAAAAAAAAAAAAAAGATCTTAATTCGACAGCCTCATATGCAGGAAAAGATGATATTCTTTTGAATGAATGGAAGTGAATGTATTTTGGATATCTTTTTTAGTACATGGATTATGCCCTAGCCATTTGGCGTATTTGTATGAAAAGGAGAATCCATAAAACCATATCCTAAAGATCTCAAATCTTTCCATGTTTATATGCCCATGCAAGTAAAAAAAAAAAAAAAAAAAAAAAGAAAGAGACCACAAACCTATTCTCCCAAATAAACCAATTGCCCAGTTCCTAGGGATTTACGATCATAAACAGTCAATGCTAAAATGGCTGGCAACAATTCGTCCATGGATGAGCAACAATTTGAGCATCTTGTATATTCATGCACATTACACAACGTCTCCTTTTTGGCGTATATTTTAGTATATGTAAGATATGTATGAGAACAACGGAAAGTACCTTGCTGACATGATTGTGTCGTTAGCAATGGCAGCTCTGGATTGGGTAGACAAGCAGGGGGAAGGGAAGTAGGAGGAAAAGGCGTCCGTTGGACATGGAAAAGAGGCGATCGACAAGGCAGAAGCAGATCAACCGGTCATTCCTTGATGACCAATGATATATACTCTAAATCATTGTTGCCAGACAATCAAAAGTAAAAAAAAGAGCTGGACCCAACAACGGTTATTGTTAGTTTTGTGTTTGTGCTTGTGTTCATGTTTATAGTATAGTTTTAGCTTAGTTTTAATGTGCTGCATAATATATATATTTATTTTATTTTCCGGAAACGGACATTTATTCGTTAGAAAAAAAAAGTGTTTTATTACTGTTTTCTTCGTAGTTGTAAACGACCTTTTTTTTTTTTTTTTTTTTTCTTTCTTTTCTTCTCTCTTTCTCTTGCCCACGCGCCTCCTTCCCTCGCTGTCCGCACCTTCCATCTTTCTTTTTTGCTTCCTTTCTCTTTGCACGGGCTTCTTTGTTCCTTCGACAACCCTACTTTCTTTCCTTCTCCTCTCTCTTTTATTTACTCACACCACCCATTTTCTTCTCCATCCTCATCCTCTCCCCATCTTCTAACGTCCCATTCCATTCCTTATTTCGACTCCTTATTTCTCTTCCTCATACATTCCTTCATACATCATATTACTAGTATAGACATCTGGTTTCAGTTTCATCCTGCCTTCAACCAACCACAGCCGAGGACATACAATCATCATTTCAGGAACACCCAACCAGCGTTGTCCATTTTATTTTTCTCTGTCCATTTTTAACGTCAACCAGCATTAGCAAAGCAACTCGTTTATTGCCCCCCTTTGTCTCCCTCTCTCTTTCGCTCTCCCTCTTCAGCTCTTGTCCTGTCCATATACCCTCCCCTCATTATACTTTTCTTAATTTCCATCGCTAATATTTTTCTGGATTTATTTCACTTCAGAGCTGTGTTCTTTTAATTCTCTGGACGGCTTTATTAGTTGCCGGTTATAAATAATATCCTCAAACAGCTTCCGCTTGTTTTAATAATTGAGCACATCCATCAGCCATTCGCTCTGCTCCAACCATCTGGTGTCTTCTTTTTTGCTCACACCCTGTTCATAATTGCTCTCACTGCCCTCTCCCAGTTATCTTGGCTTTTTGCTCTTGTCTGGCTTTTACTGTTTCACCTCTCCTATTCCATTCACACCATTATCTGGTCTCCGGAAGAGAGTGAAAGTTACACAGAGTTTCCCACTGGGGCCTAATTATATATCTCAACAAAAAAGATGTTCTCACTCAAGAAGAAGAAGACCAAGGGCATTCAGGGTGGTGCATTCCCGGTATCAGAGCCACTCCCAACAGAAGAGCTAGTTGAACCACCATTTGAATACCTGGAGCAACATCATAAAAAAACTCTGCATAGCCAAGCACATATTCAGATGCCCTCCACCAATGTCACTCCTATAAGCGTTAGTATCCCTTCTAAAGGCAACACAAATTTGGGGAAAAGCAGCGCAAACTTGGCTAAAAGTGCAACAAATATTCACCTCAATGATCTCAGTCCACCTATGCATCAATTCGACTGTGCTCAAAGTGGTGATGAATCCGACAACTACCATAATCAGATGGAGCATTTGCGCTCTCAATTCTATACACCGGATCCCCAGAAACGAACAAAAGAGTACCATCTTGAGCAATCCACACAAGCAATAGAGCTTCTCAAAATGGCAGCCAAGCCGGATGGCTGGAAAAAAGTTGATAAGCACAAGTCTGGATGTGTTGTCTATCAGTCCACGAGTGCAGCAACGATACCGGGTCATGGTGAACACAAATATCCCGCCTTCAAAGGAGAACATGTCATCCGTGGATTCAAAGCTCAAGATATATTTTCAATTGTCAGTGTCAGAAAACTATGGGAGTAAGTAGATTCTAAACGCGCTCTGCATATAAAATTGATGTGATTGGTTCGGGAAACCAGTATACCAATGTTTATAATTCTAGTTTACTGATATATCTATTTATTACTATTGTTATTCTATTGTCATCTGCAGCGATTGGTATGATGAGCTTAGCTGTATAGATACGTATAACGATACGACAACGCTTATGTATATGGTCATGAAGGGCACACTATCTGCAAAGTAAGCTCATTTCTAGCTCTTTGGACTTTTGGTCTTTTGTGCTTTATTTTATTTGCATGCCTGTGTTAAATATTAACAATATTAACGTGTCGAATTTTTATTATTGTTTTCAGAACTCGTGATATCGCCATGGTAGAGCGGATAGAGTTTGCAAAGGATGGAACGATTTATGCTGCTTCCTGCTCTGTCGAGTCTTCAAAAATCCCAGCGGTGACAGGAAAAGTGAGGGCAATTATCTTTCTCGCTGGTTGGGTCATCCAGCCACTTCCTTCTAACCCTCCAATCACTAAGATCACATATGTGATCCAAACAGACTTGTTGAGCCGGCTTCCAAAGTTCATTGCGAAGCGTTCATTGATTAAGCGGGCTATGGCCATCACCACTGTTGAGACATACCTCAGGAAGAATGGCCCACCAACATTAACTGTTGCTGCGGCCGTTAAGACTGCGAATCGACACCGCAGCCTCAGCGAGCCGGTCAAAGTGGATCGTCTCCTTCTACCCCCAGACTCTGATGATGAAGAGCAAAATGATTCATTCCTTGAACCTATCAAGGCTAGACGCGAGCTACGCTTCATGGATGAAAGTGGAGACTCAACCATTGAGGAGCCGGTTGTAAAAAGACGTGTGAAACAGAATGGTCCAGGAGCAGCAAGATCACCAACAACACGTAATTCGTTAATGGTTCCAAACTCTACTTTCGGTCAGGAGTACACGGGAAGCAATTCTTTCATGAGCGATTCTGACCTCTTTAGAGATTCTTCGGCATTTGGAAAAAGCGGCATCATTGAGGGCACTCATAAGAAGAAGGAGGAGCCACCAGCTTTGCCCACGACACCTCGTCCCCAGCCAATGCACTCAAAGAAGCTGGGTTCACGAGAGAAGTTGCCTGAGAGACTGCAGGAGAAATCTCGCCCCCCGCTGAACCTAGCCAAGACCACTGCTTCAGAGACAACCGATAGCCGTAGAGCTACGGCTTCGAAGCGCATCTCAATTCCTGTTGTGGCTCCAAAGTCCGAGGCAAGGATGAAAGCATATTCTGGAAACAATCACAGTAACAGCACTAACCAACTTGCGGTCCCAGAGTCAGGATCAATCGGACTGATCACACCGAATACTCCGCCACTGACCCCCCCTGCGTCTGTCGACGGCAAGGACGGCTCCTCGGACTCTGACACTGCACAGCCATCCCCTGAAGTTAAGGTTGTGCTTCGGGCACCTAAGAACACACCCCATCCTGTTGACACATCAAGGCCCAATTCGTTGGCTATGGCCTCTTTGGCAATGAAATCTCCCTCTGCCATGATGGAAGCCACAACGCGCCGCCATAGTACGCTGTTGAGCCGCCCTTCAGCATTTGTACCCCGACATAGCAATGCAATGCCTATTCGCGGTAATCCTAATGTCTCTTTGCAATCCTTGTGCCGTCCATCCGGGGCTAGCGGCTCCATGCCAACAGCCCTGAAGCGTCACTCCACCGCTCCAAGTCTCGACTCGAATCGCTCTTTCGTCACATACACACCTGTGATGGTCTTGCCTCACCGACACTCCGAAACTGCCCGAAAGGCTCTTGCCATGTTTAAAGTCTTAGCCTCAAGTCCTGAAGATCGTTGGCGAGCCATTTCGAGTGAGAACGGCTTCAAAAGTTATTCCAGAATCATTTCTGGAGCTGGCTTGCCCATGCTTCGAGGGGAAGGTACCATCACTGGTGGTTGGACTGTTGAGCAGATCAACGCTGTGATTGAGTCTGCAGGCTGCAGGCAAGTCTGGGATGAGCGATTCGAAAACATGTCGATTGCAGAGACATTTAACCATAATGAATACCTATTCCATATCACTCTTCGGGGTATTGGCTCCTTGACGTAAGTTCTTTAACCAAATCTTAGTTGGCTTTCAAGCATCTCATTTCGACATGTTCATGAGTTCTTGCTCCCTTCCCACTGTTTCTATTTACTGGAGCACTAATCAAATGATGACCTAACCTTGTTATCCATGCAACCAATACAAATAATAGTGGCCGTGATCTAGCCGGGGTGACCATCATTGACAGAGATCCTCAGACATGCGCTCTTTACAATGTCTCGACATCAGTTCTCGATCCAACTATCCCAGAGGACCCCGGGCGTATTCGTGCTATGCTTGAGCTTTCGGGCTGGTCTCTACGCCCTACGTTCGATGGCCAAGGGAATACAGTGTCTGTGAATGTTACATTTGTCATC